>NC_088645.1:25216488-25446488 GCF_964019385.1 Sycon ciliatum
ACTTGACTTGTCAGGGCTGAAAGCTGAGCAACAATTTGTTGCAGAACAGATTGGACGTTCGACTTCGACCGAACCGCCATGGACTCTTCATCAGGATTGTGCAAGGCCTGTAGTGAGTTCTCTTCGTATAGCTGATACCATACTTCACCAACAGCTTGCACCGCGATGGATGAGAAAGATGTGTCGGCGCTGTGTCTCGCCGTGTCCAAGCCCTTCACCAGATCATATGCAGGTACCGGGCATGCTTTGATGTGCAGCTTTTTCTCTTCTCGCCACATGAGATGATTCTCTCCAAGTAATACTTGCATACTGGCAACTTGACATTCCCAAGATTGCAGGAGACCGCTGCCAGCAGAGAGATTACCAGCACTACGTAGAGTGTCTTTCAGCTGGTCATATGTACTGGATAGCACGGACTGTGACGTCTTCTCTCCAAGCAAGGACAGTGCCATCAAACACAGCATGCGTGACTTGGACACCAGTGGCGAAGTAATGGCACCACTATCAGCTACCAGCAGAGTATTGGCCAGCATCTGGTCTCTCTCAGTGAGCTTGTCCAGTGCATGCGATACCAGGTATGCGTAGCACACTGACCAGGAGTACAGGGAAGCCTCCTTGGCGAATCTTGACAATTCAGTCTTCGACTTTTCCGCGTCGAAAAGACCTTCGGCACGTGATAACAGCATGGAGCAGATGGTGAGACCCTTGTCGAACGTCAACTCTTTGTTTTGAGTGTTCTTCAAGAGATCGGTGACAACTTGGCCGGCAACAAGCGTAGCGCCATCCCTGTGTGCAGCGAATGCTGATAAATACTGCTCCCGAGCTTCCTCGAACAACTTCATACCGCGCACTCCTTCCACGACCCAAACGCGCGTTGTGACCATAGCCGAGAAGAGTGTACCCATAGAGAAGGGCAGGACCAGGTGCAAGAGACGATTATCACCGTAGTCAAGGGCGGCTATCATTTGGTGTGTGCCAGCGCCAGGTAGTTTAGCACAGTGTTGTGACAGCGTATCAGTGATCATCTTCAGTACTGGCCAGTCTCTTCCCACCAGTGTATGGCATAGAGAGGTCACACCAAGAAACAGTGCACTCAGGCAGAGGGCACCGTGTTTGCCTTTGCTCACCTGTCCCTGTGTTCCCCAGCTGAAGATCTGCTCGTTGGCAAAGACACCTCCAGCACACATCACCTTGTCCGACGCCATGTTCATCATCGTCGCTATCATCTTGGCTTTCCAGCTCCGGAGGCGTGGATAGATTGATACTGGAAGATCAGTGTTACAGAAATCACAAGTCACGCGGTACAACTGGGTCAGTGCCAGGGTGCTGTTGAAGAGACTGTTCGTACCCAGCCTGGACGCCTTCTGTAACACATCAAATATCTTGTCACGTGCCCCAGAAAATGCCTGAAGCTTGTTGACGAGGCTCTCCTCGTCAGTGTGGTTCACCTGGATCAGGTGTGCAAAGAGACGACGCAGAAATGCACACCATTTCTCAGCCAGACCCAGGATATCCATAGTACCAGCATTGGGAGCAGGCGGTGCAATCTGAGAGAGGAGATTCTGCAGTAGGATGAGGTGACGGTCGGTGGTCGCGTTACGACTGGCCTTACTGGCTATAGAACTAGGCTGATGACAGGACAGCAAACCAGCTGCCAGGCTTGGTAGCGATGCCGGTGACTTGCAGGATTCGTACAGCTTCAGCAATGATTTCGGCACGTTGCCGAGAACACGCACTAGTCGAGCATCAACACGTTTCAGGGTACTGCTGCTGTTGTTGGTGTTGTTGTTGTTGGTAGGACGGCGGCGATCATTGGAGGCTGGACCACGTGACTGTGTCTTCAGTTCATGTTGCAGCAAGTGAGCAAGAAACTTAGCGTGACCGTCTGTAGCTCCAACGTTGCAGACCATTAGCGCTGAGAGTGCATCGGCTGGAATAGGCTGAGCACCGAACTGATCCTGTGACGGAGGAGCAGGCCATGGAGAAGCTGCTCCATTCGATGCCGTCTTGCAACCGCTGCCATTGCTGCGGGCTTGTGTAGAGGACACGGTGGAATCATGTGCGGCGGCCGCGTCTTGGCTGCTGGCAGGTTTCAGTAGCCCAGTGTCCAGTAAGGCTTGGATGTGTGCAGGGGGCAGCATTGACGCTTGGAAACACTCAACGGGAAAGCAGGACAGCGCCTCGTACGCTGCCGAGATGACGGTGGTGCTGCTCGCAGGCTGTGAGAAGATCATCCTGAATAAACTGGAAATGAGCTCATGATACAGTGCCTCGTCTTGGCGACTTGGCAACTGTTCTCCTTGCAACTCAGCCATGGACCCCATCAGTCTGCAAACGGCAGCTTGTGCCAGCTCCCTGGTTTGCATGCTGAGCTCTTGACCCAATGTAGTCCACACCGCTTTGAACTCGACCACCTCGTTCAATATCATCAAGTGAAGACTGCGAGTGGCCATTGCGATCACCTCTCCACGCACATCCAATCTCACTGGAGCCGAAAGCAGTCTACGGATGATGGGCATGACGTCATTAGCGTGTTGAGATGACCGCGTCTGAGCGATGTCAAGAACTGTTGCAGAGCATGACATCAGCATCTCCGACGATGACGTCATGTGTTCGGCGCACACCGTCAGAACCTTCAGCAACTGCGGAAAGAGACGATCCATCTTCTGCCAAATTTTGCACACGAGACGCAGCGACAGCGGCTGTAGTGATGCTTGTGCCATCAGCCCTGTTATGGTGGCAACCACTGGTGATAGCATGACGTTGTGTGTGACCATCTCAGGCAGAGCGTGTAGAATAGCTAGCTGCACGTCCGCTTCCATAGTGCTGACGTTGAAACAGTGTAACAGCATCTTCAGCAGGTCATGTGACAGCGGAGGGCACGCCACTGCCAGGCTCTGCATAGCCAACACGGACGCTAAGCGTAGCTCTCTGCACGACCACCCAGAGACCAGGACGGAGCTGACCACCATTGCTACCATGGAAAACTTGTACAGGGACGGCGTGTCCAGAGCAGCCTGCGGATTAATCTTCTTCAACTCTGACTTCATATGATCAAACCATAGCTTACACAGCTCGGGTTCGCGTTGAAACAGGAGCGGCAGGCGGGCTGCAGAGCGGATGTACTGTGCCAGTGAGCTGACGAACGGGACTTGAACTGACTCTGCGGCGATGGCGTCTGCGCCATTCAGGCTATGAGCAGCGCCGCCACCTGCAGTAGTATTGATATGACTACCACCAGCCAACACCAGGCTATTCTGTATAGCAGTTTGACACTTGAGAAGCAACGCAGCTGCGGATGACGATGGAGTAGATGATGTAATAGTAGTAGTAGTAATATTAGTACAGTACAAGGGCAAAGCACCCAGCGACTGATCGGCGGCACTGCTCATGAACGGTAGAAACTTCAATAGTAGATTTAGAATGATGGTGGCGAAGAGAGTTGGCTGGCATGTCAATACCACGTACAGACTTGGTACAAACACAACGGCAGTGGTCGCAGATGCATCAATGGACTCGATCTCCTTCAGCATGACGTCAAGAGGTTGATTGTTAGCCGCCGCCATGTCCAAAAGCCATGACGCAGCAATGTGGTACATGGATAACTTATACGACTCCTCAATTGCGGTGGCGAAGACTGACAACCACACTAGCTTCCTGACTCTGCGATAGCATTGCAGAGCGCTCATACTGGATTCAAACCTTGACATATTCCTACTACACAGCCAGTCAATGAGCAGTTTGACAACGTAACACACATAGCTGCTTCCATCACGCTGCTGCTGCTTACCGTTCTCATGCGACGGAACGCCATTTACACTCTTTCCACTCGGTACCACGTCGTCCATGTCGGCTTGCATGGACTCAAGAGCGCTCTCGACCAGAATCTCCACCAGCCTCTCACGATACTCAAAACCCACGTTGTCATAGAGAATGAAGTGGACGACGGGCTCGGCAATGCTCCACAGTCTTTGCTGCTGCGTGTGGGTAGTAGCCGCACTGCTGTGTACCGTGGAGAGAAGGTGACGCAGTGCATGCACCACCGCCACTCTGGCACTTGGGTAGTACCTGAATGCGGACACCAGTGGATGTGAGCCATGGCCGCTGTTGGACTTGGATGAGCTGTTGAGTGCCGACCAGAAATTGTTTTCCTTAGACTCCACCAACAGACTCAAAATGCTGCCAGTGATGATCCATGTACATCTGGCAGAGGAGAGAATACTAAGCAGCCGCTGTGTAACAATCTGTGCTGACCATTGGCCGCAGCGCACACGTCGCAGCAGTACATCGCAGCATTCTGACACAACAGCCACACCCTCGTGCCCACAGCTGTCCAGGAGAAGCTGCAGTTCCGGTGTGAGTTGCGACGCTGAATCAATCGCAGCTGTGTCGCTGATAAGACTTTCTAGACGACCAATAGCCGACGTTTGAATGGAGACTGAGGGGAATGCAAGCCTGGATCTGATTTCTTCCATGACCGCCATCATATATCCGAGGCAACAGGAAACGCAGAGTCAATTCGAATCGATGATCACAGCCGAAACCGCTAAAGTGATTCTTGAACTGACTTGAAATACACAACACTCAGTTCTTCTTGCAAGAATGATCACTGGTAACTTTGTTCATCTGGACAGCAAGCGTCTGCAAGATACAGCAACTGAAAAAGTGAACTACTGAACACCCGATAACGACAACAACGACTGACTGACGTTCGTCTCGCTCACAGCAAAAATGACTGACCTTGCAGAGATAGGCGTATGAACGAACTAAACAAAAATGACACTGTTTGCAAGGGTTTTATCAGATACTAATACACGTGTGCACTGAACTACACGTAGATCTACGAAGCCTAGCTAGCTTGGCCCGCTACTGCGCTAGTCTTGGCCCGGGCGTCACATCCTAGCTAGCTACCTACATGTAGCCTTGTACTTGTAGGTCTATGGTCTACGTGGGGCTAGGCCGTTGGGGGTTGATATCCACGCGTTGTCATTTTAGCTCGAGGTCATCACTTGAACCCACTCAGTGCCCATGCCAGTGAGCAGCCGCCTTGGCTTGGCATACTAGTACTAGTAGTAGTACCTTCTTCTAAGGTCCTTTAGTCTTTAGTCTTTAGTTTAGTATTATAATACTTTACAGATTACAGTCACAATGATTGTCATGATGAGGTGCGACCATAGTCATTGTACCGGCACATGAGTCATGAGTCATGACTGTGTGATTGTGTAGACACGTGCACGTAACAGTAAAAAGTCATGTACTACTCACACCTTTTAATTCTTTACTCTTTAGCACTAAGTGTGACTGTACATTTACCTGGCCACGTGCCACGTGTCATTGCTACAATCATAAAAAGCACGTCGGTAGACTCTACGGTGTAAAAGGTCGTCGGTAGCGATGTAGTCAGGTAAATGCATACTTGTACAAGCCATGTATGAAGCATGCCCAGCCGAGGCAGCTACATGTACTTACACGAATCCGGAGAAATGATTTTAGAAGTTTTCTTTTAGAATACTGGAGATCGCTATGGAAGAAACGTACGCGACGTGAATTTCAAACAGACGAAGGAAACGAGGCAGCTGAAAATCAGATTCATTTTTCAAGCCCATAGCAACTAAGCTTTGGTTCAGTCTGTGGACCTCACCTTCAAAAATCTATGGCCATGCTGATTAGAGGCCGTAGACCGCAGTTCATGCAGTACTTTACCTGTACTAAAAAATAAAATAATTCGGCCGGGAGGGTGAAAATTTGGGGCTGGGCGCGGACGATAAACAATCATTTGTTTTACTTGGCCTTAGCCTACAGATTACAGTGATCATGATGAGGTGCAACCTTGTATATAGTCATTGTACCGGTGTCACATGACTGTGTGATTGTGTAGACACGTAACAGTACTACTAATAATAATAAAAATGGCAGTTCGCATATCACTCATTGCATGAGCTATGAGGTCAACGCATCTGTTAACAATTTCGAGCCAACAGTACTATACCGGTATATCTTTACTTATAAAGAAGAGGCACCTGTGACGTGTGTTTGTCTGTGTGTCACGCAGAAGCGCTGCGGAGCAGCGCTGCCCTGAGCACGCGGAGGGTGCGAACAGTGTAGCTAGCTAGCGGCCGCAGAAGCACTGAGCACGCGAAGCGTGCGAATCGTGTAGCTAGCGGAAGCGCCAGCCACAGAAGCACTGAGCACGCGAATTAAGCGTGCGAATCGTGTAGCCACCACCACGTGCTGAGCACGTGTGCTGTTCATGTACTTGCTTCACCCGGCGCGGCCGCATATGCCACGTTCGGCCAGGCAACGCTGGCGGGGTACCGGGTGCTGCTAGTAGTAGTACTAGTAGTCTATAATGTACTAACACCTTTACTCTTTAGCACTAAGTGCTACATACATATGTACATGTACATGACTGTACATTTACCTGGCCACGTGTCATTGCTACAAAGTACAATCATAGAACTGTGACGTCGGTATGTAGCGAAGTGGTCTGTAGTACCAGGCTGGTCGTTAGTCACGGTGGTCTTTAGTTACAGGTTTTTACTGTAGGCACATGTAGATCTACTTCTGTACCCGCTGAGTGAGGGCACCGGCCCGGGATTTCCATGTACCCGAGGGACCACGACAGTAGTAGTACTAGAGTAGAGGATCGAGGAGCGAGCAGCTGTTTACAGCTGTTGTCGAACAGGGCTCAACTTCCGCGTCATCCATCCCACTACATGGTACTACTACTAGTATACTCAATCTACATGATTGTATAACAAAACTCACACTATGCCAAAGCCGCGGACTGGGTTCAAGGGAGTACGTAAAGGCCTTTACTTGAGAACGGTTTTGTTCAGGGAGTCGTAAAAGCCCGGGAGAGGACACGGGATGCGCGCACGCGGACGATGTTTGCCTCGGCCAGAAAGTGAAGCACGCTAGGCCGGCGCGGCCGGATCTGCTCGATCCACGGCGCTGTGCTTGTCTTCAGGGCAGGGAGTCCTAAAATACCAATATTTTACAACTCGTTGTTGACACCATTATCCGAAACTGGTGGCGAAGGAAGGATAAACATGATTGTATGTCTGTCAGACTCAGTACAGGGGTGGGGAGTTGAGTGTGTGTGTGTGTGTGTGGGGGGGGGGGGGGGGGGGAGGCGTGTGTATGTGCACATGTGCTTGTACTTTTGTGTGTGTTTGTACAGTGTTTGTGTGTGTGCTTGTGTGTGTGCGCGCGAACGTGTGTGTGCATTTTTGTGCACAATTCCGTTATGAAGTACAAATGATAGGTTTACCTTTTGTACACTCGCCAAGACTTCCGTTTCTTAAACGGCTCAAGTCACCGCGTACTCAGTATACGAGTAGAAAAGTGTTGAAATTATCAAGATTTATAAATAACGACCTGCAACCATGTACAATGTAGATAGATAGGGAACACACATTGATTGTTTTTAAAAGAATCCAGGCATTATCATGAATCATGGAACGAGTGCGTAATAATGCTCTATGTTGCGTTTTGACGATGCTGAAGGAAGGGAGCCGTCGCGATTTACTCACAACACACGCACAGAAGTCCACTCGACTGCAATTTCTGACACAAATTCATAAATCCACGAGTACGCCGAGGAAGCTCAGCGGATCTCCACAAGAACTTTCGCCCATCACCTGCAATGGAATATGGGCTGTATGCTACGACCAGCGGCTAACACGGGAAGTGGCGTCATTTTCCACAAATCTCGTTTCATTCACAACCATTTGACTGCAATTCAGTGCAATTTCTGCCACAAATTCAACTCCACGAGTACGAGGAAACTCAGCGGATCTCAACACGAACGTTGGCCCATCACCTGCAATGGAATATGGGCTGTATGATACGACCAGCGGCTAACACGGGAAGTGGCGTCATTTTCCACAAATCTCGTTTCATTCACAACCATTTGACTGCAATTCAGTGCAATTTCTGCCACAAATTCAACTCCACGAGTACGAGGAAACTCAGCGGATCTCAACACGAACGTTGGCCCATCACCTGCAATGGAATATGGGCTGTATGCTACGACCAGCGGCTAACACGGGAAGTGGCGTCATTTTCCACAAATCTCGTTTCATTCACAACCATTTGACTGCAATTCAGTGCAATTTCTGCCACAAATTCAACTCCACGAGTACGAGGAAACTCAGCGGATCTCAACACGAACGTTGGCCCATCACCTGCAATGGAATATGGGCTGTATGATACGACCAGCGGCTAACACGGGAAGTGGCGTCATTTTCCACAAATCTCATTTCGTTCACCCCAACTCAAATAAAAGTGAAGTACAATTAGGGATTTGTCTTGCATTTCCATCGCCTCAGAATAAATTAACTTCGATAAACTGAGAGAGAATGAGTGAGGCAGCTGGAAGATGAGGATGAAAATAGAGATCAGAAGACTCGACGGAGCAATCGTCTCCGTGCTCTAAGAGAAATCGGAGAATGTCCCAATTAGTATTTCAAGAAGACATCACAATTTTCGAAAATAATAATTTCCTTGCCTCGCAACACCGTTCCCTGGCAGCGTTCCCCGGCAGCGCGAGGCAAAGATGTTTTCTGGGAATGTGTGCCGTGTCCTCTCCCGGGCTTTTACGACTCCCTGGTTTTGTTCACAACACCAATTTGTGGGATGGACGACGCATCTCAACTTCCCAAGATAATGTTCCTGTTTCCGGAGCGGCACTCGTTGCGTACTCCCTTGAACCCAGTCCGCGGCGGCTTTGGCATAGTGTTAGTATTACTACTATTGTATACTTATACAGTACAATGATTTTGTAGTGGCATGGATGACGCAGAATTAACAGTTACCGGTAGTTGCAGCCGTGTTCCATAACAGCTACTCGCTCCTCGATCCTCTACTCCGCTGCACGCCAGCCGTCATGCCGAGGCGATAGTCTACTACTACTAGAGAGGTTTTGCAGAGCGAACGTTCGCAATGATTTTCGCGTTCCGGGTTGCGAAAACTATTGCGAACGTTCGCGCGAAATTTGTGTTTTGCATGTTTTTCGCTCCCAGGAATTTTCGCGTGCACTCGCTTGTTTGAGAAGTGGTCTTCATCCGATTATTTTGTTGTTGCGAGTGACGGCACCCTGACTGAGTCATGGCCTGAGACGAGAGCTCTTTGACTACCTTGTCCATGGCCGGAGACTCACAGACAAACGGGTTGGCTTGTGCCGTAATCTGGCGCATCAACACCTGAAATTCAAAAAGGCATCGTTGATGTAACCGGCTCTGAGCAGTGAGAAGACGAGCAGGTAGGAGATCGGGGCCATGATGGTTCCGGAGATGATACAACACGGGCTGCCACAAGTATAGGAAAGCTAGCACCCGCGGACCAAGCCAAGAGTAGAGATCAAGCACAAACATGAGGATTGAGGGTGGCTCACCGCGCACGAACAGTCCACAAAGAGCGAACATTACTGAGAACGTTTGCATGTTTCTCGCTCCAAGAAAATTTCGTGTGCACTCGCTTGTTTTTGAGAAGTGTTCTCCATCCGATTATTTGTTTGTTGCGAGTGGCGGCACGCGCACCAGGTACCCTGAGTCACGGCCTGAGACGAGAGCTCTTTGACTACGTTGTCCATGGCCGGAGACCCACAGACAAACGGGCCGGGTTGGCTTGTGCCGTAATCTTGCGCATCACACCTGAGATTCAAAAAGACATCATTGATGTAACCGATTCTGAGCAGTGAGAAGACGAGCAAGCAGGAGATCGGAGATGGTTCTGGAGATGAAACAACACGGGCTGCTAAAACTATCGGAAAGCTAGCACTCGCGGACCAAGCCAAGAGTAGAGATCCAGCACAAACATGAAGATTGAGGGTCGCTCACCGTGCACCAGGCTGACCAGCGGTCCACAAAGAGCGAAAATTACTTGGAAAGTTTGTTTCGCGTTTCCTGCAACTTTCGCGTTCAAAACTGCGAACGTTCGCACGAAGTTTCGCTTTTCGTGACGTCAAACGAAAATTCGCGCGAACGTTCGCTCTGCAAAACCTCTCTACTTACTAGCGGTCTCCGTGAAAACTGATGTCACACTGATGACCTGTAACTGGTGTAAGGTTGTACATGACGCAATTGTTAGATTGACAGCATGAAACAAGGTGGAGGACACTGTGTTCGAAAACAGTGACCTTACTGCAACCTTCCGCGGTGGGACCGGGGCTCTGCCAACCGCGGAAGGTTGTAGGAAGGTCACTGTTTCCGAACACAGTGACTGTGTCCTCCACCTTGTTTCATGCTGTCAATCTAACAATATGCGTGAACTATAACAAGGTTTATCTAACACTAGTTCTGAACGTGTATTGGGTTATATTATTATACTAAAGTTGTACTTGTAGTTGTAGTAAGAGTGTATAACCCCCTGGGGGGGGGGGGGGGTTATACTCTTGGTTGTAGAGTGTAGCACAGATCATCTCTGACATCAGTTTCCACGGAGACCACTATTAGTCGCTTATAATAGGGCTTGAAAGTGCTACGTCACAGCATAGCAACAATTAATTTGAAAAATTCAAAAACTGGATCCACTTGGATCCAGTTTTTGTATGAATACAAGCACATTTCAAGCGATCTTACTCACAGCAAGGTGATGTAGCCAGTGAAACTGACTGGATTGGCTAATGGGGGCGGGGTGACAACTGGTGGCGAAGAAAAAGTCACACCTGCGTACGACATGCGTGGTTTGCTATGCACCCACACACTGAGGCAATAGCAAAGTCACACTGGTGCTGTTTCCTGATGCTGGTAGTAGCGACACTTGGCTTGCAGCTGCAGCCATGCTAGCTGTAGCTGACCTTTAATGAAATTGCTTTAGACTGGTCCGCTAATGTGTCTTGTACTTCGAAGTATGATTTGCATCCTTTGTGGAAATAGTTGGGTTCTGCGAAGGAGTGTTTCCATCCTGAGCGGGTATAAGGACAGACAATATTTTGAAGAATTGCGTGTCGCTCCCTACATGGGAGCTCGCGAATTTTCCTGCCGACTTGACACTTGACTGACTGACGACAGCCACCCCTGAGAGCACTCCAGAAGTCCATCCAGCCTTCCACTTAGCAAACCTGCAAGAAAGCACCACTCCGGACTCCCTGATCGATACACAGTGTCTTCTAGAACTCACCCCTCATTAGTTCAACTAACTAACTTGAGCAGGCTAAAGAAATGTGTGCACCGAGAAGGCATTTCCCAAATCGGCCCGATTTTTTCACCTAATCGGCTTTGCGATCGGCTAAGAGAATGTCCAAATTCGGCCATATTATGAGCCCCAAAGTCAGACTTCGGCTCAAAGCAGTACTTGAATTCACCGCTTGTAATGCAGTGTCAGGGATTGGTATTATATAACCCAATACTAGTTCAAAAACTAGTATTAGATAAACCTTGGTATAGTTCACACATATTGTTAGATTGACAGCATGAAACAAGGTGGAGGATACTGTGTTCGGAAACAGTGAGCCCAGTGAAGGATCAGGCCGATTCAGGCGCTAGGCAAGGCCATGTAATGGCGCCAGAAGGGTAGATCTACCTGCAAAAGGTGATACCGGTAGGGTAGTGGACCGTATGCGTGATAAAACAAGATGGCGTCAATATCGTGCAGGAGAAGACTGGGGTGTTGGCGTCCAGTGTACAGACACCAGTCACATTTCCTGTGTCTTTTGCAGCATACAGGCTGAGACCTATCACTGTAGAGTCCACTACTGCATGAGTTATATTTGTACCAGGGAGTAGTAAAATACAGGGAGGTGACACGAGCATGTACGGCCAGTTTGACGATTGCCTCAGCACCGTTTTCACCCGGCGGGTGAGATTGGGGTACTATGCGTACCGAAGTGTGTGACACGCGCGCGGATCAGGATTCTCTCGATCAGGGAGTAGTAAAATACCTACCGCCAAAGAGACTCCTACTGCAGCCCGTAGAAATTCAGCGCTGAGAATTTCCAACAATTGTTTGCCTTTACAAAGTTTGGTACTCGACCAAACTACCACTATGTCAGGATAGAAGTCCAGCAAGAGTGGTATCACTTTGGGAGATATCCCTGCGTGCCGTAGATTTTTCCTGTGTCGATACAAGCTGTTTACGACGACGTAGCCCGCATTTCAATCCTTGACATACTTAGGAACATTTTATTCCGAAAAGTGAACACCCGAATCTCTAGCATACCATAATATGAAATGCTCATCATCACAAAGAAGGTAGAGAAGTACTGGTTGATCACAACTGAGGAGAAATTAGTGCCGATCGTGTGGTGTCCTAGAGATTTTTTCGACTTCGAAATCGGTGCACTCGCTTTTCATCTCCAATCGTACACGTATTGTTCTCAAGGAAATCACCTTCGTTCTATTGCTCCATGCCGTCGATCGGGACGAATTTCGGAAAGGTGATACCTTTCCATATGATGATGACACAGATGTATCACAAGAGCAAAACAAATGCTGTTCCATAGGATGGATAGAGCTTTTCTCGGAATTAGTTCTTCGACAAATACTCAAGATTGATTCAGCAATTTGAAACTCGGATGTTGAGCCATAAATAAATGTGGAAGAGAAAAAGACATATGGATACGAGTTAAGAGTAACTCTCCATCACTGTAACATGCTTGTACAATTCGTTTTCGCAAAGCTTCCCTTTCTTTACTTATCTTTGATATTTATGACCCACCCAAGTTGGGTGGTGTGCTGCTTTGCTGCTTCGAATTGTAGTTAGACCGCTTTGTCAAATATCGTACTGGTCTCGTCATCGTCCAGTAACAATCGACATTCTTTGTTCCGTTGGGACTGTGGCTTTTGCTCGTTTTCGTTGCGCTTGCCTTCCCCTCTTTGGTCTTTTCCATAACCTTGAACCTTCCAAGTTGGAAGGCTGTCGGTTAGTGCTACGGAGATGTGTTAAAGCTAGGTGTCAGGACGTCGAATGTTTCAGTACTCTGTCAGTTTTGTGCCTAGTTATTGCACTTTCTGACTGTATATAGTATCATGTTACAGTGATGGAGAGTTACTCTTAACTCGTATCCATATGTCTTTTTCTCTTCCACATTGATTCAGCAGATCATCTTTTTTTGCGAAAGAAAAAAAAACAAGCGCGAGGTACCCATCAAAAATCACGATTAGTGGCGTGTCACCTCCCTGTATTTTACTACTCCCTGATTTGTACAATACATAGCAGGCGTACACGGTGTGCCTCGCAGGACTGCGAGATGCTGCAGAAGACCAGGTTCAACCTTTCTGGAGGGCCATTCACCGACGGCGGGCTACACGATGCTGGAGGAACTAGGTTCCAGTGAAAACCCAAGATTCCTTTGCTCCTGGACGCTCCGACGGGTTGTGATGTCTGCCAGGTGCGCAGTAACTAGTATTTTCATCGCTATAGCGAGGACGACGCGGATCGGCAAAACTCTCGCTCACAGCCATCACCAGCCTCTCAAAAACATCACTTGGCATCCCCCAGAGCCTCTGAGGTATAGGAGAAAGCCAAAACAGCTCACAACAAACAAAAGCTAAAGACGATGGAAAGAGAGCATGTCAACAACAAGACGAACAGGTTGAAGTTCAAATGGTTTTGAACACTCTTACCACCAACTATACCACTTCTTTCAATAAATCGTGACGGCATTTTGTTTTAACGAGTGAGGAGATAGCTTCTTCTGCGCTCTTCCATCGTAGTTCTTCTGAGTGCGCCGGAGAGTACTGAAGTATGAGAAAAGTCAAAACTGAATCCTGAGCTGCGAACCCCAAACATGGCATCAAGACACGTGCCTGTTGCCAAGTCGTTGCTAGCATTTGGCCAATCCCTGCTTCGTAGTAACAAGAGGACATAACCCCAGGGGGTGGGGGTTATGTCCTCTTGGCAGTAACCATTCACGCTACCGTCTGTTTTCTCTTGCTTATTTGGCTGCAGACAGATGGAATAGCGCTCCATCTGATATCCGCACTGCTGCATCATCCCTATTTCGCCCTGCATTACTTTCATTCTTAGGGTACCCCGTAAGAAGACCTTGAGTCGGTGGGGACTGCCCTATTGAAATATGAATAAATACCGGTAAAAATGTGAAAAAGAGGTTGGTGCGACTTCGGCGATAGTACTAGTAGGAAGAAGTCCATCGAACCGTCCACTCGGCAAACCTGCAGGCTGCAAGAAAGCACCACTCCCCGCTCAATACACAGTGTTTCGGGGAATTCACCCCTCATCAGTTGAGTCAGTCAACGGAGCGTCTCTTGAAGTTTGTATCCCTGGTGATGTTTGTGCCTGGAGAGCAGTATAATATAAGTGGTGCTCTTCAGGCACAATCTTCCTCAGCCTACTCAAGGAATCGTTGTTGTACCGTTAAGCTAATGCCAGTAATGGGTTAATGAACAATGCAACACGAATGAACTTTTATAGAACAACCAAGGAGCAACAACTTAGTGACAGTCACTGAAAGGTACAATCACGTGATTTGTAAGGAAGAAATGATAAAATTTTGAAAATGAGCGAACATACACCTAGCGGGTGCTAACAACCGTTGCTAAGGCCATGGTAAAAATTATCTTTGATTTCTCAAGTACGCGGGCACCGATTTTTGGCGGCGTACCGACGAGTTTTTTTTAATTCTATGCAAATGCGCGCATGAAAACGGTCAATCCGAAAGGAATGAATCGAGGAGAATACTAGTACCGGTATTTTTCAACTCCCTGGCCTGAATAATTATGACCATGTACATATGTGTGACCAAGAGTGCATAAACAGTTTATGGACTCTTGGTGTGACCCTATCTTTGGAAATAAAAAAATTGTGGGAAATAAAATATAAAATCGCTCGCTCGCACCGATTTTCACAGGCTCATGACCTGAGAATCAACTTTATTTGTTTTACCATGGCCTAATCAAAATACTATTATGACAAAGTGATGACTGACTGGTAATAGCAGAACAATCCGCAGGTCTATATCTGTGCTTCGTGAATATAATCTCTTGATTATTAAATATGTATGGGCATGCTGGCAGCTTTCTGTCGCTCATCTTCTTTCTTCATACTGGTGATATTGAGAATCTGTCTTTTTCACTCACAAAGCAACTGTTCAGTACGTGGGGTAGTGGTCTACCAGAGCAATCACACTCACCACCGTAGTGGTTTTCCAGAAATGAGTAGAAGCAAAAACCACACTCGCAGCCACATAATAGATAAATAGCCCAAAACATCTAAATCATCAATCAACGAACCGCCAGCAAGCGGGAGAAAACTCAGAAAAGATCGCAAAATCAAGTGAAAACGGCATGGGTGACTGGGCAGCAGGGGAGCGCCTGAAAACAATGACTCCCTACATTCCTAGCCGCGACCGCTCAACCGGGCTAGAGGAAAAACACGCCTTTCGGCCAAAAAAACCTTTCTAATTTATTAATTCCTGCCCCGCTGCCAGTCAGACCCAAGAATAGAGACAACAAGAAATTGTATGTAATAACCGGTGTATGTCATAATCATAAGCCACACACATCGGCATAGAATATCAAGAAGAACAGCGGAAGACCCCCATAACACCAGGGTGGGTGGGTGGGCAACTTCAACTACCACGAGGAAAAACAAAGACCACGATGGCAGGTTCAACGGAGTTGCGTATAACAAGAGCAAACACATGAAAATATCTGTGAGTAAAAAATACGTTTTTTGCACTCTTTCGCTCCGCTCAGGCGTGTAAAAACAAATAGTTCAAGCATTGGACGGCATGTTTGCAGCAAGTACTCTGCGACAATCACGGAGACTGGAAAGACAAATAGCATCACGGTTGAGCTCGCTAACCGCTGTCTCCAGTGCACCGAGCACATGGCCAAGCGCCTTCAGAAACACAGACATGGCCGGAACAGCAGCCAGTGATGTCAGTGAACTGGGCAGACATTCACAGCCAGTGCGCATAAACCAATCGGCGAGCCAGAACCTTGTGGCATGCTGGTCTAGTCTAGATGCGGATAGAAGAAATTGCTTGTCACCACCGGACGCTAGTAACATGTTGTGGAGTAAGCTATCCAGAGGGGGCTGCTGCTGCTGGTGGTCAGGGTGGTCAGGGTGCAGATTAGATGCTGGTGATGAAGTCTTGCCACTGCTGCTACTGCCGCTAGAGGTGAGGGTGGCGGTGATAGTGACACCGCTGTTGACAGCTTGAAGGAGAGATGAGCAGCAGGAGATGATCATATCAGCAATCAAATGTGTTGTCGATCGCTTTGAAGAGCTCAAGCGTTCCAACACTTGCAGTAGCGAAGTAGAGAATGCGGATGTTTGCCTGTGACACGCTAGGCTGCTTAGCAACATGATCATGTCCACTATTTGATCATCCGGGCAGTTATCCACTACAGTTTCCACCGCCATGAGCAACGGTCCAACGCCATTGTCTGAGTGCATGGCTTCAAGCATTCTGAACGCAAACATGCGCAACGTCAACACCTCAGACTGGTGATGATTGGCTTTCCTGGCGGCCTCCTGGCTGTATGCCCTCATCAGGCTTGGTGACAAGTAGATCAGATCAGAGAGAACCTGAGAATTGCATAGAGAACACACCCACACATACACACACACACACACACACAAACACACAAACACACACACACACACACACACACATACACACACACACACACACACACACACACACACACATGCGCGTGTGCACGTAGCCAGAAGAGACGTATTACGTCATTAGTTGTCCAAACATCATCTATTGCCCCCCCCCCCCCCCATAATGGAGAGCTTGTGCATACAGCCGTCGGTGTATGGGAGAGGAGACACTTGCAGAAATTATGCATGAGCATCTAATGACTAGGTCTAGCAACACATCACGTACATGTATGTGACGGCTGCAGTGACGTTAGTGGAGTGATTTGTGCTGTGACAATCAAAGTAACAACCAGTGGTGGTGCACACCCAATTTCCACATTCCAAGCCGTTGTAAATATTCTCTCTCTCTCTCTCTCTCTCTCTCTCTCTCTCTCTCTCTATCTCTCTCTCTCTCTCTTTAAAAAATCTACAACTCGTTTGTTTGTTTACTGTGTTACTCAACTGCCACTACATGCTCTGTCCCATCCGGCAGCCTTGAGAAGGAGAGAAAGGAAAGTCACGTACGAGACAAACAAATAATAGAGCGCATGACTACTGCAAATACTACAACGAATTTGTTTGAGAACAAAATAATGCACTGGAATAGAATTCCCTTCGAAGCTAGAATGGGGTTTGTGATGAGAAATTGAGAATCCTTACAGAAGCTAGGGAACTAGAACTAGGCGGAGAGTTTGGCTAACTGTTACACACTCCTGCAATCAGCTACAAAGTAAGACTAAGAGTATGCGTAATACAACACAAATTAATAACATCATTGTAATACAGAACTACTTGTACTAGTAGTAGTCTATTTAACACCGGAGTGTTAACCTTCATGTAACCTAATCATTCACAACTGACATGCAACAATACACAAACTTCACAGCACTAACCTTGCTCTCGTTAGAGTTGATCCATTGCGTCACCACAGGACAGAGAAGATCTTCCCAGACGATCTCGCCGTGGTCGGTGTGATCGCGACACGAGCTCCAGACGTTCGCGATGGCCTCGGGCAGGAAGGCCGCACACTGGTGTTTCTCCCTGTCAGCAAATAACTCTCCGAGCGATGCACACAGGCACTTTAATTCTACACTCGGTAACTTCCCGCTGTATAGCCTGGACAGGAGAAGCTTCTGATTATCCAGAGAAAACTTGAGAAACGTTCCGTCGGTGATCAGGTTGACCAGCATGGTGCTGTCGTATTCTTTAGCGTAGCTCTTCAACAGTATTGTCAGGCACTCGCTATGAACATCTCCAGGAGCGGACGACATTCTTAGCAGTTTGATCATGACCGATGACCATTCGAATGTGGGTGGGATTTCCACGGCTTGGCACAGCGATCGTAGCAGTGTATGAATACACGGCCACAGCATTGTGTTGACAACGCCATCACCTGTACGAGTAGGAATGGTTACTTGACTTGTGAGGGCTGAAAGCTGAGCAACAATTTGTTGCAGAACAGATTGGACGTTCGACTTCGACCGAACCGCCATGGACTCTTCATCAGGATTGTGCAAGGCCTGTAGTGAGTTCTCTTCGTATAGCTGATACCATACTTCACCAACAGCTTGCACCGCGATGGATGAGAAAGATGTGTCGGCGCTGTGTCTCGCCGTGTCCAAGCCCTTCACCAGATCATATGCAGGTACCGGGCATGCTTTGATGTGCAGTTTTTTCTCTTCTCGCCACATGAGATGATTCTCTCCAAGTAATACTTGCATACTGGCAACTTGACATTCCCAAGATTGCAGGAGACCGCTGCCAGCAGAGAGATTACCAGCACTACGTAGAGTGTCTTTCAGCTGGTCATATGTATTGGATAGCACGGACTGTGACGTCTTCTCTCCAAGCAAGGACAGTGCCATCAAACACAGCATGCGTGACTTGGACACCAGTGGCGAAGTAATGGCACCACTATCAGCTACCAGCAGAGTATTGGCCAGCATCTGGTCTCTCTCAGTGAGCTTGTCCAGTGCATGCGATACCAGGTATGCGTAGCACACTGACCAGGAGTACAGGGAAGCCTCCTTGGCGAATCTTGACAATTCAGTCTTCGACTTTTCCGCGTCGAAAAGACCTTCGGCACGTGATAACAGCATGGAGCAGATGGTGAGACCCTTGTCGAACGTCAACTCTTTGTTTTGAGTGTTCTTCAAGAGATCGGTGACAACTTGGCCGGCAACAAGCGTAGCGCCATCCCTGTGTGCAGCGAATGCTGATAAATACTGCTCCCGAGCTTCCTCGAACAACTTCATACCGCGCACTCCTTCCACGACCCAAACGCGCGTTGTGACCATAGCCGAGAAGAGTGTACCCATAGAGAAGGGCAGGACCAGGTGCAAGAGACGATTATCACCGTAGTCAAGGGCGGCTATCATTTGGTGTGTGCCAGCGCCAGGTAGTTTAGCACAGTGTTGTGACAGCGTATCAGTGATCATCTTCAGTACTGGCCAGTCTCTTCCCACCAGTGTATGGCATAGAGAGGTCACACCAAGAAACAGTGCACTCAGGCAGAGGGCACCGTGTTTGCCTTTGCTCACCTGTCCCTGTGTTCCCCAGCTGAAGATCTGCTCGTTGGCAAAGACACCTCCAGCACACATCACCTTGTCCGACGCCATGTTCATCATCGTCGCTATCATCTTGGCTTTCCAGCTCCGGAGGCGTGGATAGATTGATACTGGAAGATCAGTGTTACAGAAATCACAAGTCACGCGGTACAACTGGGTCAGTGCCAGGGTGCTGTTGAAGAGACTGTTCGTACCCAGCCTGGACCCCTTCTGTAACACATCAAATATCTTGTCACGTGCCCCAGAAAATGCCTGAAGCTTGTTGACGAGGCTCTCCTCGTCAGTGTGGTTCACCTGGATCAGGTGTGCAAAGAGACGACGCAGGAATGCACACCATTTCTCAGCCAGACCCAGGATATCCATAGTACCAGCATTGGGAGCAGGCGGTGCAATCTGAGAGAGGAGATTCTGCAGCAGGATGAGGTGACGGTCGGTGGTCGCGTTACGACTGGCCTTACTCGCTATAGAACTAGGCTGATGACAGGACAGCAAACCAGCTGCCAGGCTTGGTAGCGATGCCGGTGACTTGCAGGATTCGTACAGCTTCAGCAATGATTTCGGCACGTTGCCGAGAACACGCACTAGTCGAGCATCAACACATTTCACGGTACTGATGTTGTTGTTGTTGGTAGGACGGCAGCGATCATTGGAGGCTGGACCACGTGACTGTGTCTTCAGTTCATGTTGCAGCAAGTGAGCAAGGAACTTAGCGTGACCGTCTGTAGCTCCAACGTTGCAGACCATTAGCGCTGAGAGTGCATCGGCTGGAATGGGCTGAGCACCGAACTGATCCTGTGACGGAGGAGCAGGCCATGGAGAAGCTGCTCCATTCGATGCCGTCTTGCAACCACTGCCATTGCTGCGGGCTTGTGTAGAGGACACGGTGGAATCATGTGCGGCGGCCGCGTCTTGGCTGCTGGCAGGTTTCAGTAGCCCAGTGTCCAGTAAGGCTTGGATGTGTGCAGGGGGCAGCATTGACGCTTGGAAACACTCCACGGGAAAGCAGGACAGCGCCTCGTACGCTGCTGAGATGACGGTGGTGCTGCTCGCAGGCTGTGAGAAGATCATCCTGAATAAACTGGAAATGAGCTCATGATACAGTGCCTCGTCTTGGCGACTTGGCAACTGTTCTCCTTGCAACTCAGCCATGGACCCCATCAGTCTGCAAACGGCAGCTTGTGCCAGCTCCCTGGTTTGCATGCTGAGCTCTTGACCCAATGTAGTCCACACCGCTTTGAACTCGACCACCTCGTTCAATATCATCAAGTGAAGACTGCGAGTGGCCATTGCGATCACCTCTCCACGCACATCCAATCTCACTGGTGCCGAAAGCAATCTACGGATGATGGGCATTACGTCACTAGCGTGTTGAGATGACCGCGTCTGAGCGATGTCAAGAACTGTTGCAGAGCATGACATCAGCATCTCCGACGATGACGTCATGTGTTCGGCGCACACCGTCAGAACCTTCAGCAACTGCGGAAAGAGACGATCCATCTTCTGCCAAATTTTGCACACGAGACGCAGCGACAGCGGCTGTAGTGATGCTTGTGCCATCAGCCCTGTTATGGTGGCAACCACTGGTGATAGCATGACGTTGTGTGTGACCATCTCAGGCAGAGCGTGTAGAATAGCTAGCTGCACGTCCGCTTCCATAGTGCTGACGTTGAAACAGTGTAACAGCATCTTCAGCAGGTCATGTGACAGCGGAGGGCACGCCACTGCCAGGCTCTGCATAGCCAACACGGACGCTAAGCGTAGCTCTCTGCACGACCACCCAGACACCAGGACGGAGCTGACCACCATTGCTACCATGGAAAACTTGTACAGGGACGGCGTGTCCAGAGCAGCCTGCGGATTAATCTTCTTTAACTCTGACTTCGTATGATCAAGCCATAGCTTACACAGCTCGGGTTCGCGTTGAAACAGGAGCGGCAGGCGGGCTGCAGAGCGGATATACTGTGCCAGTGAGCTGACGAACGGGACTTGAACTGACTCTGCAGCGGTGGTGTCTGCGCCATTCAGGCTATGAGCAGCGCCACCACCTGCAGTAGTATTGCTATGACTGCCACCAGCCAACACCAGGCTATTTTGTATAGCAGTTTGACACTCCAAAAGCAACGCAGCTGCGGATGACGATGGAGTAGATGATGTAATAGTAGTAGTAGTAATATTAGTACAGTACAAGGGCAAAGCACCCAGCGACTGATCGGCGGCACTGCTCATGAACGGTAGAAACTTCAATAGTAGATTTAGAACGATGGTGGCGAAGAGAGTTGGCTGGTGTGCCAATACCACGTACAAACTTGGAACAAACACAACGGCAGTGGTTGCAGATGCATCAATGGACTCGATCTCCTTCAGCATGACGTCAAGAGGTTGATTGTTAGCCGCCGCCATGTCCAAAAGCCATGCCGCAGCAATGTGGTACATGGATAACTTATACGACTCCTCAATTGCGGTGGCGAAGACTGACAACCACACTAGCTTCCTGACTCTGCGATAGCATTGCAGAGCGCTCATACTGGATTCAAACCTTGACATATTCCTACTACACAGCCAGTCAATGAGCAGTTTGACAACGTAACACACATAGCTGCTTCCTTCACGCTGCTGCTGCTGCTTACCGTTCTCATGCGACGGAACGCCATTTACACTCTTTTCACTCGGTACCACGTAGTCCATGTCGGCTTGCATGGACTCAAGAGCGCTCTCGACCAGAATCTCCACCAGCCTCTCACGATACTCAAAACCCACGTTGTCATAGAGAATGAAGTGGACGACGGGCTCGGCAATGCTCCACAGTCTTTGCTGCTGCGTGTGGGTAGTAGCCGCACTGCTGTGTACCATGGAGAGAAGGTGACGCAGTGCATGTACCACCGCCACTCTGGCACTTGGGGAGTACCTGAATGCGGACACCAGTGGATGTGAGCCATGGCCGCTGTTGGACTTGGATGAGCTGTTGAGTGCCGACCAGAAATTGTTTTCCTTAGACTCCACCAACAGACTCAAAATGCTGCCAGTGATGATCCATGTACATCTGGCAGAGGAGAGACTACTAAGCAGCCGCTGTGTAACAATCTGTGCTGACCATTGGCCGCAGCGCACACGTCGCAGCAGTACATCGCAGCAGTCTGACACAACAGCCACATCCTCGTGCCCACAGCTGTCCAGGAGAAGCTGCAGTTCCGGTGTGAGTTGCGACGCTGAATCAATCGCAGCTGTGTCGCTGATAAGACTTTCTAGACGACCAATAGCCGACGTTTGAATGGAGACTGAGGGGAATGCAAGCCTGGATCTGATTTCTTCCATGACCGCCATCATATATCCGAGGCAACAGGAAACGCAGAGTCAATTCGAATCGATGATCACAGCCGAAACTGCTAAAGTGATTCTTGAACTGACTGGAAATACACTGCACTCAGTTCTTCTTGCAAGAATGATCACCGGTAATTTTGTTCATCTGGACAGCAAGCGTCTGCAAGATACAGCAACTGAAAAAGTGAACTACTGAACACCCGATAACGACAACAACGACTGACTGACGTTCGTCTCGCTCACAGCAAAAATGACTGACCTTGCAGAGATAGGCGTATGAACGAACTAAACAAAAATGACACTGTTTGCATGGGTTTTATCAGATACTAATACACGTGTGCACTGAACTACACGTAGATCTACGAAGCCTAGCTAGCTTGGCCCGCTACTGCGCTAGTCTTGGCCCGGGCCGTCAGTCGTCACATCCTAGCTAGCTACCTACATGTAGGCTTGTAGGTCTATGGTCTACGTGGGGCTAGGCCGTTGGGGGTTGATATCCACGCGTTGTCATTTTAGCTCGAGGTCATCACTTGAACCCACTCAGTGCCCACGCCAGTGAGCAGCCGCCTTGGCTTGGCATACTAGTACTAGTAAAAGTACCTTCTTCTAAGGTCCTTTAGTCTTTAGTCTTTAGTTTAGTATTATAATACTTTACAGATTACAGTCACAATGATTGTCATGATGAGGTGCGACCATAGTCATTGTACCGGCACATGAGTCATGAGTCATGACTGTGTGATTGTGTAGACACGTGCACGTAACAGTAAAAAGTCATGTACTACTCACACCTTTTAATTCTTTACTCTTTAGCACTAAGTGTGACTGTACATTTACCTGGTCACGTGTCATTGCTACAATCATAAAAAGCACGTCGGTAGACTCTACGGTGTAAAAGGACGTTGGTAGCGATGTAGTCAGGTAAATGCATACAAGCCATGTATGAAGCATGCCCAGCCGAGGCAGCTACATGTACTTACACGAATCCGGAGAAATGATTTTAGAAGTTTTCTTTTAGAATACTGGAGATCGCTATGGAAGAAACGTACGCGACGTGAATTTCAAACAGACGAAGGAAATGAGGCAGCTGATAATCAGATTCATTTTTCAAGCCCATAGCAACTAAGCTTTGGTTCAGTCTGTGGACCTCACCTTCAAAAATCTATGGCCATGCTGATTAGAGGCCGTAGACCGCAGTTCATGCAGTACTTTACCAGTACTAAAAAATAAAATAATTCGGCCGGGAGGGTGAAAATTTGGGGCTGGGCGCGGACGATAAACAATCATTTTTTTACTTGGCCTTAGCCTACAGATTAGTGATTACAGTGATCATGATGAGGTGCAACCTTGTACATAGTCATTGTACCGGTGTCACATGACTGTGTGATTGTGTAGACACGTAACAGTACTACTAATAAGTAATAATAATAGAAATGGCAGTTCGCATATCACTCATTGCATGAGCTATGAGGTCAACGCATCTGTTAACAATTTCAAGCCAACAGTACTATACCGGTATATCTTTACTTATAAAGAAGAGGCACCTGTGACGTGTGTTTGTTTGTGTGTCACCCTGAGCACGCGAAGCGTGCGAACAGTGTAGGTAGCTAGCGGCCGCAGAAGCACAGACCACGCGAAGCGTGCGAATCGTGTAGCTAGCGGAAGCAGCCACAGAAGCACTGAGCACCGGAAGGGTGCGAATCGTGTAGCCACCACCACGTGCTGAGCACGTGTGCTGTTCATGTACTTGCTTCACCCGCGGCCGGCCCGGCCGGGTGAAGCAAGTATACTTGCTTCACCCGCATGCCACGTTCGGCCAGGCAACGCTGGCGGGGTGCTGCTATAATATTACTACTATGTACTAACACCTTTAGGCTTTACTCTTTAGCACTAAGTGCTACATACATGTACATGACTGTACATTTACCTGGCCACGTGTCATTGCTACAAAGTACAATCATAGAACTGTGACGTCGGTATGTAGCGAAGTGGTCTGTAGTACCAGGCTGGTCGTTAGTCACGGTGGTCTTTAGTTACAGGTTTTTACTGTAGGCACATGTAGATCTACTTCTGTACCCGCTGAGTGAGGGCACCGACCCCGGATTTCCATGTACCCGAGGGACCACGACAGTAGTAGTACTAGAGTAGAGGATCGAGGAGCGAGCAGCTGTTTACAGCTGTTGTCGAACAGGGCTACAACTTCCGCGTCATCCATGCCACTACATGGTACTAGTATACTCAATCTACATGATTGTATAACAAAACTAACACTATTCCAAAGCCGCGGACTGGGTTCAAGGGAGTACGTAAAGGCCTTTACTTGAGAACGGTTTTGTTCACAACACCAATTTGTGGGATGGACGACGCATCTCAACTTCCCAAGATAACGTTCCTGTTTCCGGAGCGGCACTCGTTGCGTACTCCCTTGAACCCAGTCCGCGGCGGCTTTGGCATAGTGTTAGTATTACTACTATTGTATACTTATACAGTACAATGATTTTGTAGTGGGATGGATGACGCAGAATTAACAGTTACCGGTAGTTGCAGCCGTGTTCGATAACAGCTACTCGCTCCTCGATCCTCTACTCCGCTGCACGCCAGCCGTCATGCCGAGGCGATAGTCTACTACACTTACTAGCGGTCTCCGTGAAAACTGATGTCAGACTGATGACTTGTAACTGGTGTAAGGTTGTACATGACGCAATTGTTAGATTGACAGCATGAAACAAGGTGGAGGACACTGTGTTCGAAAACAGTGACCTTACTTCAGCCTTCCGCGGTGGGACCGGGGCTCTACCAACCGCGGAAGGTTGTAGTAAGGTCACTGTTTCCGAACACAGTGTCCTCCACATTGTTTCATGCTGTCAATCTAACAATATGTGTGAACTATAACAAGGTTTATCTAATACTACTAGTTCTGAACTAGTATTGGGTTATATTATACCAAAGTTGTACTTGTAGCAAGAGTGTATAACCCCCTGGGGGGTTATATACTCTTGGTTGTAGAGTTAGTCGCTTATAATCAATAGGGCTTGAAAGTGCTACGTCACAGCATAGCAACAATTAATTTGAAAAATTCAAAACTGGATCCGCTTGGATCCAGGTTTTGTATGAATACAAGCACATTTCAAGCGATCTTACTCACAGCAAGGTGATGTAGCCAGTGAAACTGACTGGATTGGCTAATGGGGGCGGGGTGACAACTGGTGGCGAAGAAAAAGTCACACCTGCGTACGAAATGCGTCGGTTGCTATGCGCCCACACACTGAGGCAATAGCAAAGTCACACTGGTGCTGTTTCCTGATGCTGGTAGTAGCGACACTTGGCTTGCAGCTGCAGCCATGCTAGCTGTAGCTGACCTTTAATAAAATTGCTTTAAACTGGTCCGCTAATGTGTCTTGTACTTCGAAGTATGATTTGCATCCTTTGCGGAAATAGTTGGGTTCTGCGAAGGAGTGTTTCCATCCTGAGCGGGTATAAGGACAGACAATATTCGGAAGAATTGTGTGTCGCTCCCTACATGGGAGCTCGCGAATTTTCCTGCCGACTTGACACTTGACTGACTCACGACAGCCACCCCTGAGAGCACTCCAGAAGTCCATCCAGCCTTCCACTTAGCAAACCTGCAAGAAAGCACCACTCCGGACTCCCTGATCGATACACAGTGTCTTCTAGAACTCACCCCTCATTAGTTCAACTAACTAACTTGAGCAGGCTAAAGAAATGTGTGCACCGAGAAGGCATTTCCCAACTCGGCCCGATTTTTTCACCTAATCGGCTTTGCGATCGGCTACGGGAATGTCCAAATTCGGCCATATTATGAGCCCCAAAGTCAGACTTCGGCTCAAAGCAGTACTTGAATTCACCGCTTGTAATGCAGTGTCAAGGATTGGTATTATATAACCCAATACTAGTTCAAAACTAGTATTAGATAAACCTTGTTATAGTTCACACATATTGTTAGATTGACAACATGAAACAAGGTGGAGGACACTGTGTTCGGAAACAGTGAGCCCAGTGAAGGATCAGGCCGATTCAGGCGCTAGGCTAGGCCATGTAATGGCGCCAGAAGGGTAGATCTACCTGCAAAAGGTGATACCGGTAGGGTAGTGGACCGTATGCGTGATAAAACAAGATGTCGTCAATGTCAACCAGATCGTGCAGGAGAAGACTGGGGTGTTGGCGTCCAGTGTACAGACACCAGTCACATTTCCTGTGTCTTTTGCAGCATACAGGCTGAGACCTATCACTGTAGAGTCCACTACTGCATGAGTTATAATTATTTGTTCAATACATAGCAGGCGTACACGGTGTGCCTCGCAGGACTGCGAGATGCTGCAGAAGACCAGGTTCAACCTTTCTGGAAGGCCATTCACCGACGGTGGGCTACACGATGCTGGAGGAACTAGGTTCCAGTGAAAACACAAGATTCCTTTGCTCCTGGACGCTCCGACGGGTTGTGATATCTGCCAGGTGCGCGTAACTAGTACTTTCATCGCTATAGCGAGGACGACGCCGATCGGCAAAACTCTCGCTCACAGCCATCACCAGCCTCTCAAAAACATCACTTGGCATCCCCCAGAGCCTCTGAGGTATAGGAGAAAGCCAAAACAGCTCACAACAAACAAAAGCTAAAGACGATGGAAAGAGAGCATGTCAACAACAAGACGAACAGGTTGAAGTTCAAATGGTTTTGAACACTCTTACCACCAACTATACCACTTCATTGCATTCCCAACTCATCACAACCACTTCTTTCAATAAATCGTGACGGCATTTTGTTTTAACGAGTGAGGAGATAGCTTCTTCTGCGCTCTTCCATCGTAGTTCTTCTGAGTGCGTCGGAGAGTACTGAAGTATGAGAAAAGTCAAAACTGAATCCCGAGCTGCGAACCCCAAACATGGCATCAAGACACGTGCCTGTTGCCAAGTCATTGCTAGCATTTGGCCAATCCGTATGAGCGCTCGAGCGCTGCCTACAAAACTCACTGTGAACTCGAAGAAATATTCCGCGCGAAAGCATGAAAAATGACAACTCACTCAGGTCGATGTCGGTACAGTCGTGTACGTCTGGTTCACAACAAACGAGTTCTTCCTCGTATCGATTATGGACTGGAGTCAGAGAGGACATGTCGAAAGTGTAGTAAATGCCAAGGCTGACGAGCGACATGGGTCCCAATATGTTTTGTGACCAAATAGTTTCTTTGAGCTGCGATGCAATTTACTCTCACCATGTGACGAAAACGACATCGACACAGACTCATTCCCAAGGCCATGACTTGGCGAAGCTATCCGTATGACTTCGACAACATTTTGAGAAAAGCAGACGCCTGTGGAAGCTGATAGAAGACGGCGTTGACTTCTAAATTCAAATAAATTGGCGATCTTGAAATACTAAAATAATTCTCAAAAAGAAATCGATCGATCGATGTGCCGGTGTATTCAACACGTAGCTACAGCGCAATGACTTCCGTATTCACTCACACCGTTTCAGTGTTGAGGGTGTGTTCACATGGCGTGAGCCAGTCAAGTGTCAGTCAGTTCGAGAGGAAGCGGGAGCTCCAACAACAACAACCGTGAACAACAACAAGTCTGCTTGATCACCAAAAAAACAATGAAAAAAAGTGTGAGTTGAAGATAGGTTGGGATTTGAACTCGCAACTTCATGGTCAGCAGACAGCATCCATAACCACAAGGCCAGAAAGGAAAAGATAAATCGTGGGTTTTGATAGAAAATCGATACTGGCTTCCAGGGCAAATTGTAAACCATGGGAAAAGGCCGGAAACCTGGCCGAAATTCTAACTCCTTAACGGCTGGTCCAATTGTTCCGAAACCTTCACAGAACAATTTGCCGTGCCCTAACCAGCCCTTTTATGTACTTCGTTGTCCAATTTTCCCTTATCTTCATACTTTTTAAGACCAAAACCTGATTGCTAATCTTTTTGAAACAGACTATAGTTGTAACCCGCCCCCAGTAGGCAAATCAGTCAGTTTCACTGGCTACATCACCATGCTGTGGGGAAGACCGCTTGAAATGTGCTTGGATCCATACAAAAACTGGATCCAAGTGGATCCAGTTTTTGAATTTTTGAAATTGTTGCTATGCTGTGACGTAGCACTTTCAAGCCCTATTGTACATGCATTGGGAGCAGGCGGTGATTATAATTTCTTGTTTTCACTCACAAAGCAATTGTTCAGTACGTGGGGTAGTGGTCTACCAGAGCAATCACACTCACCACCGTAGTGGTTTCCAGAAATGAGTAGAACTTGCGGCAAAAAAACACACTCGCAGCCACATACTCAGTATTAAAATAGATAAATAGCTGAAAAACATCTAAAACCATTAAAGAACCGCCAGCAAGCGGGAGAAAAGGCGGTAAAATCAATTGAAAAAGCATGGCCAGTGGTGAGCATGGGTGACTGGGCAGCAGGGGAGCGCCTGAAAACAATGACTCCCTACATTCCTAGCCGCGACCGCTCAACCGGGCTAGAGGAAAAACACGCCTTTCGGCCAAAAAACCTTTCTATTTCATTAATTCCTGCCCCGCTGCCAGTCGGACCCAAGAAAAGAGACAGCAAGAAATGGTATGCAATAATAATAAGCCACACACATTGGCATAGATTGTAAAGACCCCCATGCTTTCTGTCACTCATCTTCTTTCTTCATATTGGTGATATTGAGAATCTGTCTGTTCAGGTATTGGACGGCATGTTTGCAGCAAGTACTCTGCGACAATCACGGAGACTGGACAGACAAATAGCATCACGGTTGAGCTCGCTAACCGCTGTCTCCAGTGCACCGAGCACATGGCCAAGCGCCTTCAGAAACACAGACATGGCCGGAACAGCAGCCAGTGATGTCAGTGAACTGGGCAGACATTCACAGCCAGTGCGCATAAACCAATCGGCGAGCCAGAACCTTGTGGCATGCTGGTCTAGTCTAGATGCGGATAGAAGAAATTGCTCGTCGCCACCGGACGCTAGTAACATGTTGTGGAGTAAGCTATCCAGAGGGGGCTGCTGCTGCTGGTGGTCAGGGTGGTCAGGGTGCAGATAAGATGCGGGTGATGAAGTCTTGCCACTGCTGCTGCTAGAGGTGAGGGTAGCGGTGATAGTGTTACCGCTGTTGACAGCTTGAAGGAGAGATGAGCAGCAGGAGATGATCATGTCAGCAATCAAATGTGTTGTCGATCGCTTTGAAGAGCTCAAGCGTTCCAACACTTGCAGTAGCGAAGTAGAGAATGCGGATGTTTGCCTGTGACACGCTAGGCTGCTTAGCAACATGATCATGTCCACGATTTGATCATCCGGGCAGTTATCCACTACAGTTTCCACCGCCATGAGCAACGGTCCAACGCCATTGTCTGAGTGCATGGCTTCAAGCACTCTGAACGCAAACATGCGCAACGTCAACACCTCAGACTGGTGATGATTAGCTTTCCTGGCGGCCTCCTGGCTGTATGCCCTCATCAGGCTTGGTGACAAGTAGATCAGATCAGAGAGAACCTGAGAATTGCATAGAGAACACACACACACACACACACACACACACACACACACACACACACACACACATGCGCGTGTGCACGTAGCCAGAAGAGACGTATTACGTCATTAGTTGTCCAAACATCATCTATTGCCCCCCATAATGGATAGCTTGTGCATACAGCCGTCGGTGTATGGGAGAGGAGACACTTGCAGAAATTATGCATGAGCATCTAATGACTAGGTCTAGCAACACATCACGTACATGTATGTGACGGCTGCAGTGACGTTAGTCGGGTGATTTGTGCTGTGACAATCAAAGTAACAGCCAGTGGTGGTGCGCACCCAATTTCCACATTCCAAGCCGTTGTAAATATTCTCTCTCTCTCTCTTTAAAAAATCTAGAACTCGTCTGTTTGTTTACTGTGTTATTCAACTGCCACCACATGCTCTGTCCCATCCGGCAGCCTTGAGAAGGAGAGAAAGGAAAGTCACGTATGCGACAAACAAATAATAGAGTGAGCGACTACTGCAAATACTACAAAGAATTTGTTTGAGAACAAATCCACTGGAATAGAATTCCCTTCGAAGCTAGAATGGGGTTTGTGATGAGAAATTGAGAATCCTTACAGAAGCTAGGGAACTAGAAGTAGGCGGAGAGTTTGGCTAACTGTTACACACTCCTGCAATCAGCTACAAAGTAAGACTAAGAGTATGCGTAATACAACACAAATTAATAACATCATTGTAATACAGAACTACTTGTACTAGTAGTAGTCTATTTACCACCGGAGTGTTAACCTCCATGTAGCCTAATCATTCACAACTGCAACAATACACAAACTTCACAGCACTAACCTTGCTCTCGTTAGAGTTGATCCATTGCGTCACCACAGGACAGAGAAGATCTTCCCAGACGATCTCGCCGTGGTCGGTGTGATCGCGACACGAGCTCCAGACGTTCGCGATGGCCTCGGGCAGGAAGGCCGCACACTGGTGTTTCTCCCTGTCAGCAAATAACTGTCCGAGCGATGCACACAGGCACTTTAATTCTACACTCGGTAACTTCCCGCTGTATAGCCTGGACAGGAGAAGCTTCTGATTATCCAGAGAAAACTTGAGAAACGTTCCGTCGGTGATCAGGTTGACCAGCATGGTGCTGTCGTATTCTTTAGCGTAGCTCTTCAACAGTATTGTCAGGCACTCGCTATGAACATCTCCAGGAGCGGACGACATTCTTAGCAGTTTGATCATGACCGATGACCATTCGGATGTGGGTGGGATTTCCACGGCTTGGCACAGCGATCGTAACAGTGTATGAATACACGGCCAGAGCATTGTGTTGACAACGCCATCACCTGTACGAGTAGGAATGGTTACTTGACTTGTGAGGGCTGAAAGCTGAGCAACAATTTGTTGCAGAACAGATTGGACGTTCGACTTCGACCGGACCGCCATGGACTCTTCATCAGGATTGTGCAAGGCCTGTAGTGAGTTCTCTTCGTATAGCTGATACCATACTTCACCAACAGCTTGCACCGCGATGGATGAGAAAGATGTGTCGGCGCTGTGTCTCGCCGTGTCCAAGCCCTTCACCAGATCATATGCAGGTACCGGGCATGCTTTGATGTGCAGTTTTTTCTCTTCTCGCCACATGAGATGATTCTCTCCAAGTAATACTTGCATACTGGCAACTTGACATTCCCAAGATTGCAGGAGACCGCTGCCAGCAGAGAGATTACCAGCACTACGTAGAGTGTCTTTCAGCTGGTCATATGTACTGGATAGCACGGACTGTGACGTCTTCTCTCCAAGCAAGGACAGTGCCATCAAACACAGCATGCGTGACTTGGACACCAGTGGCGAAGTAATGGCACCACTATCAGCTACCAGCAAAGTATTGGCCAGCATCTGATCTCTCTCAGTGAGCTTGTCCAGTGCATGCGATACCAGGTATGCGTAGCACACTGACCAGGAGTACAGGGAAGCCTCCTTGGCGAATCTTGACAATTCAGTCTTCGACTTTTCCGCGTCGAAAACACCTTCGGCACGTGATAACAGCATGGAGCAGACGGTGAGACCCTTGTCGAACGTCAACTCTTTGTTTTGAGTGTTCTTCAAGAGATCGGTGACAACTTGGCCGGCAACAAGCGTAGCGCCATCCCTGTGTGCAGCGAATGCTGATAAATACTGCTCCCAAGCTTCCTCGAACAACTTCATACCGCGCACTCCTTCCACGACCCAAACGCGCGTTGTGACCATAGCCGAGAAGAGAGTACCCATAGAGAAGGGCAGGACCAGGTGCAAGAGACGATTATCACCGTAGTCAAGGGCGGCTATCATTTGGTGTGTGCCAGCGCCAGGTAGTTTAGCACAGTGTTGTGACAGCGTATCAGTGATCATCTTCAGTACTGGCCAGTCTCTTCCCACCAGTGTATGGCATAGAGAGGTCACACCAAGAAACAGTGCACTCAGGCAGAGGGCACCGTGTTTGCCTTTGCTCACCTGTCCCTGTGTTCCCCAGCTGAAGATCTGCTCGTTGGCAAAGACACCTCCAGCACACATCACCTTGTCCGACGCCATGTTCATCATCGTCGCTATCATCTTGGCTTTCCAGCTCCGGAGGCGTGGATAGATTGATACTGGAAGATCAGTGTTACAGAAATCACAAGTCACGCGGTACAACTGGGTCAGTGCCAGGGTGCTGTTGAAGAGACTGTTCGTACCCAGCCTGGACGCCTTCTGTAACACATCAAATATCTTGTCACGTGCCCCAGAAAATGCCTGAAGCTTGTTGACGAGGCTCTCCTGGTCAGTGTGGTTCACGTGGATCAGGTGTGCAAAGAGACGACGCAGGAATGCACACCATTTCTCAGCCAGACCCAGGATATCCATAGTACCAGCATTGGGAGCAGGCGGTGCAATCTGAGAGAGGAGATTCTGCAGTAGGATGAGGTGACGGTCGGTGGTCGCGTTACGACTGGCCTTACTGGCTATAGAACTAGGCTGATGACAGGACAGCAAACCAGCTGCCAGGCTTGGTAGCGATGCCGGTGACTTGCAGGATTCGTACAGCTTCAGCAATGATTTCGGCACGTTGCCGAGAACACGCACTAGTCGAGCATCAACACGTTTCAGGGTACTGCTGCTGTTGTTGGTGTTGTTGTTGTTGGTAGGACGGCGGCGATCATTGGAGGCTGGACCACGTGACTGTGTCTTCAGTTCATGTTGCAGCAAGTGAGCAAGGAACTTAGCGTGACCGTCTGTAGCTCCAACGTTGCAGACCATTAGCGCTGAGAGTGCATCAGCTGGAATGGGCTGAGCACCGAAATGATCCTGTGAGGGAGGAGCAGGCCATGGAGAAGCTGCTCCATTCGATGCCGTCTTGCAACCGCTGCCATTGCTGCGGGCTTGTGTAGAGGACACGGTGGAATCATGTGCGGCGGCCGCGTCTTGGCTGCTGGCAAGTTTCAGTAGCCCAGCGTCCAGTAAGGCTTGGATGTGTGCAGGGGGCAGCATTGACGTTTGGAAACACTCAACGGGAAAGCAGGACAGCGCCTCGTACGCTGCTGAGATGACGGTGGTGCTGCTCGCAGGCTGTGAGAAGATCATCCTGAATAAACTGGAAATGAGCTCATGATACAGTGCCTCGTCTTGGCGACTTGGCAACTGTTCTCCTTGCAACTCAGCCATGGACCCCATCAGTCTGCAAACGGCAGCTTGTGCCAGCTCCCTGGTTTGCATGCTGAGCTCTTGACCCAATGTAGTCCACACCGCTTTGAACTCGACCACCTCGTTCAATATCATCAAGTGAACACTGCGAGTGGCCATTGCGATCACCTCTCCACGCACATCCAATCTCACTGGTGCCGAAAGCAATCTACGGATGATGGGCATGACGTCATTAGCGTGCTGAGATGACCGCGTCTGAGCGATGTCAAGAACTGTTGCAGAGCATGACATCAGCATCTCCGACGATGACGTCATGTGTTTGGCGCACACCGTCAGAACCTTCAGCAACTGCGGAAAGAGACGATCCATCTTCTGCCAAATTTTGCACACGAGACGCAGCGACAGCGGCTGTAGTGATGCTTGTGCCATCAGCCCTGTTATGGTGGCAACCACTGGTGATAGCATGACGTTGTGTGTGACCATCTCAGGCAGAGCGTGTAGAATAGCTAGCTGCACGTCCGCTTCCATAGTGCTGACGTTGAAACAGTGTAACAGCATCTTCAGCAGGTCATGTGACAGCGGAGGGCACGCAACTGCCAGGCTCTGCATAGCCAACACGGACGCTAAGCGTAGCTCTCTGCACGACCACCCAGACACCAGGACGGAGCTGACCACCATTGCTACCATGGAAAACTTGTACAGGGACGGCGTGTCCAGAGCAGCCTGCGGATTAATCTTCTTTAACTCTGACTTCGTATGATCAAGCCATAGCTTACACAGCTCGGGTTCGCGTTGAAACAGGAGCGGCAGGCGGGCTGCAGAGCAGATATACTGTGCCAGTGAGCTGACGAACGGGACTTGAACTGACTCTGCAGCGGTGGTGTCTGCGCCATTCAGGCTATGAGCAGCGCCACCACCTGCAGTAGTATTGCTATGACTGCCACCAGCCAACACCAGGCTATTTTGTATAGCAGTTTGACACTCCAAAAGCAACGCAGCTGCAGATGACGATGGAGTAGATGATGTAATAGTAGTAGTAGTAATATTAGTACAGTACAAGGGCAAAGCACCCAGCGACTGATCGGCGGCACTGCTCATGAACGGTAGAAACTTCAATAGTAGATTTAGAACGATGGTGGCGAAGAGAGTTGGCTGGTGTGTCAATACCACGTACAAACTTGGAACAAACACAACGGCAGTGGTCGCAGATGCATCAATGGACTCGATCTCCTTCAGCATGACGTCAAGAGGTTGATTGTTAGCCGCCGCCATGTCCAAAAGCCATGACGCAGCAATGTGGTACATGGATAACTTATACGACTCCTCAATTGCGGTGGCGAAGACTGACAACCACACTAGCTTCCTGACTCTGCGATAGCATTGCAGAGCGCTCATACTGGATTCAAACCTTGACATATTCCTACTACACAGCCAGTCAATGAGCAGTTTGACAACGTAACACACATAGCTGCTTCCATCACGCTGCTGCTGCTTACCGTTCTCATGCGACGGAACGCCATTTACACTCTTTCCACTCGGTACCACGTCGTCCATGTCGGCTTGCATGGACTCAAGAGCGCTCTCGACCAGAATCTCCACCAGCCTCTCACGATACTCAAAACCCACGTTGTCATAGAGAATGAAGTGGACGACGGGCTCGGCAATGCTCCACAGTCTTTGCTGCTGCGTGTGGGTAGTAGCCGCACTGCTGTGTACCATGGAGAGAAGGTGACGCAGTGCATGCACCACCGCCACTCTGGCACTTGGGGAGTACCTGAATGCGGACACCAGTGGATGTGAGCCATGGCCGCTGTTGGACTTGGATGAGCTGTTGAGTGCCGACCAGAAATCGTTTTCCTTAGACTCCACCAACAGACTCAAAATGCTGCCAGTGATGATCCATGTACATCTGGCAGAGGAGAGAATACTAAGCAGCCGCTGTGTAACAATCTGTGCTGACCATTGGCCGCAGCGCACACGTCGCAGCAGTACATCGCAGCATTCTGACACAACAGCCACACCCTCGTGCCCACAGCTGTCCAGGAGAAGCTGCAGTTCCGGTGTGAGTTGCGACGCCGAATCAATCGCAGCTGTGTCGCTGATAAGACTTTCTAGACGACCAATAGCCGACGTTTGAATGGAGACTGAGGGGAATGCAAGCCTGGATCTGATTTCTTCCATGACCGCCATCATATATCCGAGGCAACAGGAAACGCAGAGTCAATTCGAATCGATGATCACAGCCGAAACTGCTAAAGTGATTCTTGAACTGACTGGAAATACACTGCACTCAGTTCTTCTTGCAAGAATGATCACCGGTAACTTTGTTCATCTGGACAGCAAGCGTCTGCAAGATACAGCAACTGAAAAAGTGAACTACTGAACACCCGATAACGACAACAACGACTGACTGACGTTCGTCTCGCTCACAGCAAAAATGACTGACCTTGCAGAGATAGGCGTATGAACGAACTAAACAAAAATGACACTGTTTGCATGGGTTTTATCAGATACTACTACACGTGTGCACTGAACTACACGTAGATCTACGAAGCCTAGCTAGCTTGGCCCGCTACTGCGCTAGTCTTGGCCCGGGCGTCACATCCTAGCTAGCTACCTACATGTAGCCTTGTAGGTCTATGGTCTACGTGGGGCTAGGCCGTTGGGGGTTGATATCCACGCGTTGTCATTTTAGCTCGAGGTCATCACTTGAACCCACTCAGTGCCCACGCCAGTGAGCAGCCGCCTTGGCTTGGCATACTAGTACTAGTAAAAGTACCTTCTTCTAAGGTCCTTTAGTCTTTAGTCTTTAGTTTAGTATTATAATACTTTACAGATTACAGTCACAATGATTGTCATGATGAGGTGCGACCATAGTCATTGTACCGGCACATGAGTCATGAGTCATGACTGTGTGATTGTGTAGACACGTACACGTAACAGTAAAAAGTCATGTACTACTCACACCTTTTAATTCTTTACTCTTTAGCACTAAGTGTGACTGTACATTTACCTGGTCACGTGTCATTGCTACAATCATAAAAAGCACGTCGGTAGACTCTACGGTGTAAAAGGACGTTGGTAGCGATGTAGTCAGGTAAATGCATACAAGCCATGTATGAAGCATGCCCAGCCGAGGCAGCTACATGTACTTACACGAATCCGGACAAATGATTTTAGAAGTTTTCTTTTAGAATACTGGAGATTGCTATGGAAGAAACGTACGCGACGTGAATTTCAAACAGACGAAGGAAATGAGGCAGCTGATAATCAGATTCATTTTTCAAGCCCATAGCAACTAAGCTTTGGTTCAGTCTGTGGACCTCACCTTCAAAAATCTGTGGCCATGCTGATTAGAGGCCGTAGACCGCAGTTCATGCAGTACTTTACCAGTACTAAAAAATAAAATAATTCGGCCGGGAGGGTGAAAATTTGGGGCTGGGCGCGGACGATAAACAATCATTTTTTTACTTGGCCTTAGCCTACAGATTAGTGATTACAGTGATCATGATGAGGTGCAACCTTGTACATAGTCATTGTACCGGTGTCACATGACTGTGTGATTGTGTAGACACGTAACAGTACTACAGTCGACCTACCCTTATAACGATATTTGCGTCAGACCATGCTTTATTGTTATAAGGGTAATATTGTTATAAGGGTAACTGGTTCATTTCATACATGTACGTCATAATGCATGGATTTTGTTCATTTTTTACACTCTTCATAGCATAAAATACTGACGTATATGCGCATTGTATGCACAGCAAGGACTTAGGTACCCACTGGTGCCCCCATTGTATTTCAACATGTCCCAGCGACTTATCAAGTGAAGTCTGCCCTACCTGGATAGTGGGCTCTATATATTCCCTGCTAGATATTGTTATAAAATGGAAAATGTCGATTGGTCAGCCCATTTTATATCGTTATAGGGGTAATATCGTTATAGCAATATTGTTATAGAGGTAAGGCATTGTATACAAAAGTCAATGGAGTGATTTGGTTTGGCAGAAAAATATCGTTATAAGGGTAATATCGTTATAGAGGTTATCGTTATAAGGGTAGGTCGACTGTACTAATAATAATAAAAATGGCAGTTCGCATATCACTCATTGCATGAGCTATGAGCTCAACGCATCTGTTAACAATTTCGAGCCAACAGTACTATACCGGTATATATTAAAATTTTACTTATAAAGAAGAGGCGCCTGTGACGTGTGTTTGTCTGTGTGTCACGCAGAAGCGCTGCGGAGCAGCGCTGCCCTGAGCACGCGAAGCTTGCAAACAGTGTAGCTAGCTAGCGGCCGCAGAAGCACAGAGCACGCGAAGGGTGCGAATCGTGTAGCTAGCGGAAGCAGCCACAGAAGCACTGAGCACGCGAAGCGTGCGAATCGTGTAGCCACCACCACGTGCTGAGCACGTGTGCTGTTCATGTACTTGCTTCACTCGGCCGCATGCCACGTTCGGCCAGGCAACGCTGGCGGGGTGCTGCTAGTAGTCTATAATATTATTACTACTATGTACTAACACCTTTACTCTTTAGCACTAAGTGCTACATACATGTACATGACTGTACATTTACCTGGTCACGTGTCATTGCTACAAAGTACAATCACAGAACTGTGACGTCGGTATGTAGCGAAGTGGTCTGTAGTACCAGGCTGGTCGTTAGTCACGGTGGTCTTTAGTTACAGGTTTTTACTGTAGGCACATGTAGATCTACTTCTGTACCCGCTGAGTGAGGGCACCGACCCCGGATTTCCATGTACCCGAGCCCGAGGGACCACGACAGTAGTAGTACTAGAGGATCGAGGAGCGAGCAGCTGTTTACAGCTGTTGTCGAACAGGGCTACAACTTCTGCGTCATCCATCCCACTACATGGTACTACTAGTATACTCAATCGACATGATTGTATAACAATACTAACACTATGCCAAAGCCGCGGACTGGGTTCAAGGGAGCAGTAAACGCCTTTACTTGAGAACGGTTTTGTTCACAACACCAATTTGTGGGATGGACGACGCATCTCAACTTCCCAAGATAATGTTCCTGTTTCCGGAGCGGCACTCGTTGCGTACTCCCTTGAACCCAGTCCGCGGCGGCTTTGGCATAGTGTGAGTATTACTACTATTGTATACTTATACAGTACAATGATTTTGTAGTGGGATGGATGACGCAGAATTAACAGTTACCGGTAGTTGCAGCCGTGTTCGATAACAGCTACTCGCTCCTCGATCCTCTACTCCGCTGCACGCCAGCCGTCATGCCGAGCCGATAGTCTACTACTTACTAGCGGTCTCCGTGAAAACTGATGTCACACTGATGACCTGTAACTGGTGTAAGGTTGTACATGACGCAATTGTTAGATTGACAGCATGAAACAAGGTGGAGGACACTGTGTTCGAAAACAGTGACCTTACTACAACCTTCCGCGGTGGGACCGGGGCTCTGCCAACCGCGGAAGGTTGTAGGAAGGTCACTGTTTCCGAACACAGTGACTGTGTCCTCCACCTTGTTTCATGCTGTCAATCTAACAATATGCGTGAACTATAACAAGGTTTATCTAACACTAGTTCTGAACGTGTATTGGGTTATATTATTATACTAAAGTTGTACTTGTAGTAAGAGTGTATAACCCCCTGGGGGGTTATACACTCTTGGTTGTAGAGTGTAGCACAGATCATCTCTGACATCAGTTTCCACGGAGACCACTATTAGTCGCTTATAATAGGGCTTGAAAGTGCTACGTCACAGCATAGCAACAATGAATTTGAAAAATTCAAAAACTGGATCCACTTGGATCCAGTTTTTGTATGAATACAAGCACATTTCAAGCGATCTTACTCACAGCAAGGTGATGTAGCCAGTGAAACTTACTGGATTGGCTAATGGGGGCGGGGTGACAACTGGTGGCGAAGAAAAGTCACACCTGCGTACGACATGCGTGGGTTGCTATGCGCCCACACACTGAGGCAATAGCAAAGTCACACTGGTGCTGTTTCCTGATGCTGGTAGTAGCGACACTTGGCTTGCAGCTGCAGCCATGCTAGCTGTAGCTGACCTTTAATAAAATTGCTTTAGACTGGTCCGCTAATGTGTCTTGTACTTCGAAGTATGATTTGCATCCTTTGCGGAAATAGTTGGGTTCTGCGAAGGAGTGTTTCCATCCTGAGCGGGTATAAGGACAGACAATATTTTGAAGAATTGCGTGTCGCTCCCTACATGGGAGCTCGCGAATTTTCCTGCCGACTTGACACTTGACTGACTGACGACAGCCACCCCTGAGAGCACTCCAGAAGTCCATCCAGCCTTCCACTTAGCAAACCTGCAAGAAAGCACCACTCCGGACTCCCTGATCGATACACAGTGTCTTCTAGAACTCACCCCTCATTAGTTCAACTAACTAACTTGAGCAGGCTAAAGAAATGTGTGCACCGAGAAGGCATTTCCCAAATCGGCCCGATTTTTTCACCTAATCGGCTTTGCGATCGGCTAAGGGAATGTCCAAATTCGGCCATATTATGAGCCCCAAAGTCAGATTTCGGCTCAAAGCAGTACTTGAATTCACCGCTTGTAATGCAGTGTCAGGGATTGGTATTATATAACCCAATACTAGTTCAAAACTAGTATTAGATAAACCTTGTTATAGTCCACACATATTGTTAGATTGACAGCATGAAACAAGGTGGAGGACACTGTGTTCGAAAACAGTGAGCCCAGTGAAGGATCAGGCCGATTCAGGCGCTAGGCTAGGCCATGTAATGGCGCCAGAAGGGTAGATCTACCTGCAAAAGGTGATACCGGTAGGGTAGTGGACCGTATGCGTGATAAAACAAGATGGCGTCAATGTCAACCAGATCGTGCAGGAGAAGACTGGGGTGTTGGCGTCCAGTGTACAGACACCAGTCACATTTCCTGTGTCTTTTGCAGCATACAGGCTGAGACCTATCACTGTAGAGTCCACTACTGCATGAGTTATATTTGTACAATACATAGCAGGCGTACACGGTGTGCCTCGCAGGACTGCGAGATGCTGCAGAAGACCAGGTTCAACCTTTCTGGAGGGCCATTCACCGACGGTGGGCTACACGATGCTGGAGGAACTAGGTTCCAGTGAAAACACAAGATTCCTTTGCTCCTGGACGCTCCGACGGGTTGTGATATCTGCCAGGTGCGCGTAACTAGTATTTTCATCGCTATAGCGAGGACGACGCCGATCGGCAAAACTCTCGCTCACAGCCATCACCAGCCTCTCAAAAACATCACTTGGCATCCCCCAGAGCCTCTGAGGTATAGGAGAAAGCCAAAACAGCTCACAACAAACAAAAGCTAAGGACGATGGAAAGAGAGCATGTCAACAACAAGACGAACAGGTTGAAGTTCAAATGGTTTTGAACACTCTTACCACCAACTATACCACTTCATTGCATTCCCAACTCATCACAACCACTTCTTTCAATAAATCGTGACGGCATTTTGTTTTAACGAGTGAGGAGATAGCTTCTTCTGCGCTCTTCCATCGTAGTTCTTCTGAGTGCGTCGGAGAGTACTGAAGTATGAGAAAAGTCAAAACTGAATCCCGAGCTGCGAACCCCAAACATGGCATCAAGACACGTGCCTGTTGCCAAGTCATTGCTAGCATTTGGCCAATCCCTGCTTCGTAGTAACAAGAGTACATAACCGCAGGGGTGGGGGTTATGTCCTATTGGCAGTAACCATTCACGCTACCGTCTGTTTTCTCTTGCTTATTTGGCTGCAGACAGATGGAATAGCGCTCCATCTGATATCCGCACTGCTGCATCATCCCTATTTCTCCCTGCATTACTTTCATTCTTAGGGTACCCCGTAAGAAGACCTTGAGTCGGTGGGGACTGCCCTATTGAATATGAATAAATACCAGTAATAATGTGAAAAAGAGGTTGGTGCGACTTCGGCGATAGTACTAGTAGGAAGAAGTCCATCGAACCGTCCACTCGGCAAACCTGCAGGCTGCAAGAAAGCACCACTCCCCGCTCAATACACAAAGTGTTTCGGGGAATTCACCCCTCATCAGTTGAGTCAGTCAACGGAGCGTCTCTGTAAGTTTGTATCCCTGGTGATGTTTGTGCCTGGAGAGCAGTATAATATAAGTGGTGCTCTTCAGGCACAATCTTCCTCAGCCTACTCAAGGAATCGTTGTTGTGCCGTTAAGCTTATGCCAGTAATGGGTTAATGAACAATGCAACGCGAATGAACTTTTATAGAACAATCAAGGAGCAACAACTTAGTGACAGTCACTGAAAGGTACAATCACGTGATTTGTAAGGAAGAAATGATAAAAATGAGGGAACATACACCTAGCGGGTGCTAACAACCGTTGCTAAGGCCATGGTAAAAATTATCTTTGATTTCTCAAGTACGCGGGCACCGATTTTTGGCGGCGTGCCGACGAGATTTTTTAAATTCTATGCAAATGCGCGCATGAAAACGGTCAATCCGAAAGGAATGAATCAGGGAGAATACTAGTACCGGTATTTATCAACTCCCTGGCCTGAATAATTATGACCATGTACATATGTGTGACCCTATCTTTGGAAATAAAAAAAATTGTGGGAAATAAAATAAAAAATGGCTCGCTCGCACCGATTTTCACAGGCTCATGAGCTGAGAATCAACTTTATTTTGTTTTAGCATGGCCTAATCAAAATACTATTATGACAAAGTGATGACTGACTGGTAATAGCAGAACAATCCGCAGGTCTATATCTGTGCTTCGTGAATATAATCTCTTGATTATTAAATATGTATGGGCATGCTGGCAGCTTTCTGTCGCTCATCTTCTTTCTTCATACTGGTGATATTGAGAATCTGTCTTTTTCACTCACAAAGCAACTGTTCAGTACGTGGGGTAGTGGTCTACCAGAGCAATCACACTCACCACCGTAGTGGTTTTCCAGAAATGAGTAGAAGCAAAAACCACACTCGCAGCCACATAATAGATAAATAGCCCAAAACATCTAAATCATCAATCAAAGAACCGCCAGCAAGCGGGAGAAAACTCAGAAAAGATCGCAAAATCAAGTGAAAACGGCATGGGTGACTGGGCAGCAGGGGAGCGCCTGAAAACAATGACTCCCTACATTCCTAGCCGCGACCGCTCAACCGGGCTAGAGGAAAAACACGCCTTTCGGCCAAAAAAACCTTTCTAATTTATTAATTCCTGCCCCGCTGCCAGTCAGACTCAAGAATAGAGAACAAGAAATTGTATGTAATTGTATGTCATAATCAGAAGCCACACACATCGGCATAGAATATCAAGAAAAACAGTGGAAGACCCCCATGACACCTGGGTGGGTGGGTGGGCAACTTCAACTACCACGAGGAAAAACAAAGACCGCGATGGCAGGTTCAACGGAGTTGCGCAGAACAAGAACAAACACATGAAAATATCTGTGAGCGAAAAATACGTTTTTTGCACTCTTTCGCTCCGCTCAGCCGTGAAAAACAAAATGTTCAAGTATTGGACGGTATGTTTGCAGCAAGTACTCTGCGACAATCACGGAGACTGGAAAGACAAATAGCATCACGGTTGAGCTCGCTAACCGCTGTCTCCAGTGCACCGAGCACATGGCCAAGCGCCTTCAGAAACACAGACATGGCCGGAACAGCAGCCAGTGATGTCAGTGAACTGGGCAGACATTCACAGCCAGTGCGCATAAACCAATCGGCGAGCCAGAACCTTGTGGCATGCTGGTCTAGTCTAGATGCGGATAGAAGAAATTGCTCGTCACCACCGGACGCTAGTAACATGTTGTGGAGTAAGCTATCCAGAGGGGGCTGCTGCTGCTGCTGGTGGTCAGTGTGGTCAGGGTGCAGATTAGATGCTGGTGATGAAGTCTTGCCACTGCTGCTACTGCTGCTAGAGGTGAGGGTAGCGGTGATAGTGTTACCGCTGTTGACAGCTTGAAGGAGAGATGAGCAGCAGGAGATGATCATATCAGCAATCAAATGTGTTGTCGATCGCTTTGAAGAGCTCAAGCATTCCAACACTTGCAGTAGCGAAGTAGAGAATGCCGATGTTTGCCTGTGACACGCTAGGCTGCTTAGCAACATGATCATGTCCACTATTTGATCATCCGGGCAGTTATCCACTACAGTTTCCACCGCCATGAGCAACGGTCCAACGCCATTGTCTGAGTGCATGGCTTCAAGCATTCTGAACGCAAACATGCGCAACGTCAACACCTCAGACTGGTGATGATTAGCTTTGCTGGCGGCCTCCTGGCTGTATGCCCTCATCAGGCTTGGTGACAAGTAGATCAGATCAGAGAGAACCTGAGAATTGTATAGAGAACACACCCACACCCACCCACACACACACACACACACACACACACACTGTACTTGTTGCTCACTACCAAAACTGGTCACGTGAGTCCCCCCGGGAGAGGGGAGAGAGACTCAAAAGGAATCTTGGAAAGATGACTCAATTGGTTATTGAACCGCCCAACGACTGACACCCCCTGAAATCCCCAAAACTCTCGGTGGACTTGAAAATGACCCCACTTATGGGCTCACCACACCTCAGTAAGTGGGTGAGGACAAGGTGCAGAAAAAGGATTGACGGCATCAGGGTATCCGTCCCGGGATCCAACTGCAGTTACCCCTGCCCCCAGGGAAGGTAATACTTGCTACTAGTGTGGGTGGCTAGATCAGAGTGGATCTGATAAATGCTTCACTAGCACCATTGATTACACAAGAGTTAATCTAGCCAGAAGCAGTCCATGGTTAACAGGTATGTATACTTCAAATAGAAAGTATATGAACCCTGGAACCAACAAAGGTGGCAGGTACAACATTACACCTTCAAGCAGCCGAGCCTGTTGGCAACAGACCAAACGCAATCAGGCATAAGTGTACCTACCAACCGAACTAGCTGGCACACACACACACACACACACACACACACACACACATGCGCATGTGCACGGAGCCAGAAGAGACGTATTACGTCATTAGTTGTCCAAAAATCATCCATTGCCCCCCCCCCCCCATAATGGATAGCTTGTGCATACAGCCGTCGGTGTATGGGAGAGGAGACACTTGCATAAATTATGCATGAGCATCTAATGACTAGGTCTAGCAACACATCACGTACATGTATGTGACGGCTGCAGTGACGTTAGTGGAGTGATTTGTGCTGTGACAATCAAAGTAACAGCCAGTGGTGGTGCACACCCAATTTCCACATTCCAAGCCGTTGTAAATATTCTCTCTCTCTCTCTCTCTCTTTAAAAAATCTACAACTCGTTTGTTTGTTTACTGTGTTACTCAACTGCCACTACATGCTCTGTCCCATCCGGCAGCCTTGAGAAGGAGAGAAAGGAAAGTCACGTACGAGACAAACAAATAATAGAGCGCATGACTACTGCAAATACTACAAAGAATTTGTTTGAGAACAAAATAATGCACTGGAATAGAATTCCCTTCGAAGCTAGAATGGGGTTTGTGATGAGAAATTGAGAATCCTTACAGAAGCCAGGGCACTAGAACTAGGCGGAGAGTTTGGCCGTAACTGTTACACACTCCTGCAATCAGCTACAAAGTAAGACTAAAACTATTGCGTAATACAACACAAATTAATAACATCATTGTAATACAGAACTACTTGTACTAGTAGTAGTCTATTTAACACCGGAGTGTTAACCTCCATGTAGCCTAATCATTCACAACTGACATGCAACAATACACAAACTTCACAGCACTAACCTTGCTCTCGTTAGAGTTGATCCATTGCGTCACCACAGGACAGAGAAGATCTTCCCAGACGATCTCGCCGTGGTCGGTGTGATCGCGACACGAGCTCCAGACGTTCGCGATGGCCTCGGGCAGGAAGGCCGCACACTGGTGTTTCTCCCTGTCAGCAAATAACTCTCCGAGCGATGCACACAGGCACTTTAATTCTACACTCGGTAACTTCCCGCTGTATAGCCTGGACAGGAGAAGCTTCTGATTATCCAGAGAAAACTTGAGAAACGTTCCGTCGGTGATCAGGTTGACCAGCATGGTGCTGTCGTATTCTTTAGCGTAGCTCTTCAACAGTATTGTCAGGCACTCGCTATGAACATCTCCAGGAGCGGACGACATTCTTAGCAGTTTGATCATGACCGATGACCATTCGGATGTGGGTGGGATTTCCACGGCTTGGCACAGCGATCGTAGCAGTGTATGAATACACGGCCACAGCATTGTGTTGACAACGCCATCACCTGTACGAGTAGGAATGGTTACTTGACTTGTCAGGGCTGAAAGCTGAGCAACAATTTGTTGCAGAACAGATTGGACGTTCGACTTCGAACGAACCGCCATGCACTCTTCATCAGGATTGTGCAAGGCCTGTAGTGAGTTCTCTTCGTATAGCTGATACCATACTTCACCAACAGCTTGCACCGCGATGGATGAGAAAGATGTGTCGGCGCTGTGTCTCGCCGTGTCCAAGCCCTTCACCAGATCATATGCAGGTACCGGGCATGCTTTGATGTGCAGTTTTTTCTCTTCTCGCCACATGAGATGATTCTCTCCAAGTAATACTTGCATACTGGCAACTTGACATTCCCAAGATTGCAGGAGACCGCTGCCAGCAGAGAGATTACCAGCACTACGTAGAGTGTCTTTCAGCTGGTCATATGTATTGGATAGCACGGACTGTGACGTCTTCTCTCCAAGCAAGGACAGTGCCATCAAACACAGCATGCGTGACTTGGACACCAGTGGCGAAGTAATGGCACCACTATCAGCTACCAGCAAAGTATTGGCCAGCATCTGATCTCTCTCAGTGAGCTTGTCCAGTGCATGCGATACCAGGTATGCGTAGCACACTGACCAGGAGTACAGGGAAGCCTCCTTGGCGAATCTTGACAATTCAGTCTTCGACTTTTCCGAGTCGAAAAGACCTTCGGCACGTGATAACAGCATAGAGCAGACGGTGAGACCCTTGTCGAACGTCAACTCTTTGTTTTGAGTGTTCTTCAAGAGATCAGTGACTACTTGGCCGGCAACAAGCGTAGCGCCATCCCTGTGTGCAGCGAATGCTGATAAATACTGCTCCCGAGCTTCCTCGAACAACTTCATACCGCGCACTCCTTCCACGACCCAAACGCGCGTTGTGACCATAGCCGAGAAGAGTGTACCCATAGAGAAGGGCAGGACCAGGTGCAAGAGACGATTATCATCATGGTCAAGGGCGGCTATTATTTGGTGTGTGCCAGCGCCAGGTAGTTTAGCACAGTGTTGTGACAGCGTATCAGTGATCATCTTCAGTACTGGCCAGTCTCTTCCCACCAGTGTATGGCATAGAGAGGTCACACCAAGAAACAGTGCACTCAGGCAGAGGGCACCGTGTTTGCCTTTGCTCACCTGTCCCTGTGTTCCCCAGCTGAAGATCTGCTCGTTGGCAAAGACACCTCCAGCACACATCACCTTGTCCGACGCCATGTTCATCATTGTCGCTATCATCTTGGCTTTCCAGCTCCGGAGGCGTGGATAGATTGATACTGGAAGATCAGTGTTACAGAAATCACAAGTCACGCGGTACAACTGGGTCAGTGCCAGGGTGCTGTTGAAGAGACTGTTCGTACCCAGCCTGGACGCCTTCTGTAACACATCAAATATCTTGTCACGTGCCCCAGAAAATGCCTGAAGCTTGTTGACGAGGCTCTCCTCGTCAGTGTGGTTCACCTGGATCAGGTGTGCAAAGAGACGACGCAGGAATGCACACCATTTCTCAGCCAGACAAAGGATATCCATAGTACCAGCATTGGGAGCAGGCGGTGCAATCTGAGAGAGGAGATTCTGCAGTAGGATGAGGTGACGGTCGGTGGTCGCGTTACGACTGGCCTTACTGGCTATAGAACTAGGCTGATGACAGGACAGCAAACCAGCTGCCAGGCTTGGTAGCGATGCCGGTGACTTGCAGGATTCGTACAGCTTCAGCAATGATTTCGGCACGTTGCCGAGAACACGCACTAGTCGAGCATCAACACGTTTCACCGTACTGCTGTTGTTGTTGTTGGTAGGACGGCCGCAATCATTGGAGGCTGGACCACGTGACTGTGTCTTCAGTTCATGTTGCAGCAAGTGAGCAAGGAACTTAGCGTGACCGTCTGTAGCTCCAACGTTGCAGACCATTAGCGCTGAGAGTGCATCGGCTGGAATGGGCTGAGCACCTAACTGATCCTGTGAACGAGGAGCAGGCCATGGAGAAGCTGCTCCATTCGATGCCGTCTTGCAACCGCTGCCATTGCTGCGGGCTTGTGTAGAGGACACGGTGGAATCATGTGCGGCGGCCGCGTCTTGGCTGCTGGCAGGTTTCAGTAGGCCAGTGTCCAGTAAGGCTTGGATGTGTGCAGGGGGCAGCATTGACGCTTGGAAACACTCCACGGGAAAGCAGGACAGCGCCTCGTACGCTGCTGAGATGACGGTGGTGCTGCTCGCAGGCTGTGAGAAGATCATCTTGAATAAACTGGAAATGAGCTCATGATACAGTGCCTCGTCTTGGCGACTTGGCAACTGTTCTCCTTGCAACTCAGCCATGGACCCCATCAGTCTGCAAACGGCAGCTTGTGCCAGCTCCCTGGTTTGCATGCTGAGCTCTTGACCCAATGTAGTCCACACCGCTTTGAACTCGACCACCTCGTTCAATATCATCAAGTGAAGACTGCGAGTGGCCATTGCGATCACCTCTCCACGCACATCCAATCTCACTGGAGCCGAAAGCAGTCTACGGATGATGGGCATGACGTCATTAGCGTGTTGAGATGACCGCGTCTGAGCGATGTCAAGAACTGTTGCAGAGCATGACATCAGCATCTCCGACGATGACGTCATGTGTTCGGCGCACACCGTCAGAACCTTCAGCAACTGCGGAAAGAGACGATCCATCTTCTGCCAAATTTTGCACACGAGACGCAGCGACAGCGGCTGTAGTGATGCTTGTGCCATCAGCCCTGTTATGGTGGCAACCACTGGTGATAGCATGACGTTGTGTGTGACCATCTCAGGCAGAGCGTGTAGAATAGCTAGCTGCACGTCCGCTTCCATAGTGCTGACGTTGAAACAGTGTAACAGCATCTTCAGCAGGTCATGTGACAGCGGAGGGCACGCCACTGCCAGGCTCTGCATAGCCAACACGGACGCTAAGCGTAGCTCTCTGCACGACCACCCAGAGACCAGGACGGAGCTGACCACCATTGCTACCATGGAAAACTTGTACAGGGACGGCGTGTCCAGAGCAGCCTGCGGATTAATCTTCTTCAACTCTGACTTCATATGATCAAACCATAGCTTACACAGCTCGGGTTCGCGTTGAAACAGGAGCGGCAGGCGGGCTGCAGAGCGGATGTACTGTGCCAGTGAGCTGACGAACGGGACTTGAACTGACTCTGCAGCGGTGGTGTCTGCGCCATTCAGGTTATGAGCAGCGCCACCACCTGCAGCAGTATTGCTATGACTGCCACCAGCCAACACCAGGCTATTTTGTATAGCAGTTTGACACTCCAAAAGCAACGCAGCTGCAGATGACGATGGAGTAGATGATGTAATAGTAGTAGTAGTAATATTAGTACAGTACAAGGGCAAAGCACCCAGCGACTGATCGGCGGCACTGCTCATGAACGGTAGAAACTTCAATAGTAGATTTAGAACGATGGTGGCGAAGAGAGTTGGCTGGTGTGTCAATACCACGTACAAACTTGGAACAAACACAACGGCAGTGGTCGCAGATGCATCAATGGACTCGATCTCCTTCAGCATGACGTCAAGAGGTTGATTGTTAGCCGCCGCCATGTCCAAAAGCCATGACGCAGCAATGTGGTACATGGATAACTTATACGACTCCTCAATTGCGGTGGCGAAGACTGACAACCACACTAGCTTCCTGACTCTGCGATAGCATTGCAGAGCGCTCATACTGGATTCAAACCTTGACATATTCCTACTACACAGCCAGTCAATGAGCAGTTTGACAACGTAACACACATAGCTGCTTCCATCACGCTGCTGCTGCTTACCGTTCTCATGCGACGGAACGCCATTTACACTCTTTTCACTCGGTACCACGTCGTCCATGTCGGCTTGCATGGATTCAAGAGCGCTCTCGACCAGAATCTCCACCAGCCTCTCACGATACTCAAAACCCACGTTGTCATAGAGAATGAAGTGGACGACGGGCTCGGCAATGCTCCACAGTCTTTGCTGCTGCGTGTGGGTAGTAGCCGCACTGCTGTGTACCATGGAGAGAAGGTGACGCAGTGCATGCACCACTGCCACTCTGGCACTTGGGGAGTACCTGAATGCGGACACCAGTGGATGTGAGCCATGGCCGCTGTTGGACTTGGATGAGCTGTTGAGTGCCGACCAGAAATTGTTTTCCTTAGACTCCACCAACAGACTCAAAATGCTGCCAGTGATGATCCATGTACATCTGGCAGAGGAGAGAATACTAAGCAGCCGCTGTGTAACAATCTGTGCTGACCATTGGCCGCAGCGCACACGTCGCAGCAGTACATCGCAGCATTCTGACACAACAGCCACACCCTCGTGCCCACAGCTGTCCAGGAGAAGCTGCAGTTCCGGTGTGAGTTGCGACGCTGAATCAATCGCAGCTGTGTCGCTGATAAGACTTTCTAGACGACCAATAGCCGACGTTTGAATGGAGACTGAGGGGAATGCAAGCCTGGATCTGATTTCTTCCATGACCGCCATCATAATCCGAGGCAACAGGAAACTCAGAGTCAATTCGGATCGATGATCACAGCGGAAACTGCTAAAGTGATTCTTGAACTGACTTGAAATACACAACACTCAGTTCTTCTTGCAAGAATGATCACTGGTAACTTTGTTCTTCTGGACAGCAAGCGTCTGCAAGATACAGCGACTGAAAAAGTGAACTACTGAACACCCGATAACGACAACAACGACTGACTGACGTTCGTCTCGCTCACAGCAAAAATGACTGACCTTGCAGAGATAGGCGTATGAACGAACTAAACAAAAATGACACTGTTTGCAAGGGCTTTATCAGATACTAATACACATGTGCACTGAACTACACGTAGATCTACGAAGCCTAGCTAGCTTGGCCCGCTACTAGTACTGCGCTAGTCTTGGCCCGGGCCGTCAGTCGTCACATCCTAGCGAGCTACCTAGGTCTATGGTCTACGTGGGGCTAGGCCATAGGGGGTTGATATCCACGCGTTCTCAATTATTATTTAGCTCGAGGTCATCACTTGAACCCACTCAGCGCCCATGCCAGTGAGCAGCCGCCTTGGCTTGGCATACTACTACTACATGTACATGACACTAGTACCTAAGTCGAAGTCGTCTAGGTCCTTTAGACTTTAAAAATAGTATTATTATTATTAGCCTGCAGCTATTGGGGTCGATTTCGGCACTTGTGCCAGTGGTTGTGAGACTTGCCCACTCACCCCCACCGTTAGGCGCTGTATCTGCCGCTAGGGTTTATCGGGTGTTAGCGGCCGTCGTGAGTTGCCTTCGGGAACGGATACGATAATTTACTTTTACTTTTACAGATCACTGAGTCATCATGATTGTCATGATGAGGTGCGACCAATCGCCGACCATAGTTATTGTACCGGCACATGAGTCCTCATGGTCATGACTGTGTGATTGACAGATTGTGTAGACACGTAACAGTAAAAAGTCATGTACTAGTACGGTACTAGCACCTTTTAATTTAAGGCTTCTTAGCACTAAGTGCTACACTGTGTGATTGTGTAGACACGTAACAGTAAAAAGTCATGTACTAATACTACTAACACCTTTCAATTTAAGGCTTCTTAGCACTAAGTGCTACATACATGTACATGTACATGACTGTACATTTACCTGGCCACGTGTCATTGCTACAATCATTAAAAAAGCACGTCATTGGTACGTCGGTAGATCTACGGTGTAAAAGGACGTCGGTAGCGATGTAATCAGGTAAATGCATACAAGCCATGTACATGTATGAAGCATGCCCAGCCGAGGCAGCTAGTTACACGAATCCGGAGAAATGATTTAGAAGTTTTCTTTTAGAATACTGGAGATCGCTATGGAAGAAACGTACGCGAAGTGAATTTCAAACAGACGAAGGAAATGAGGCAGCTGATAATCAGATTCATTTTTCAAGCCCATAGCAACTAAGCTAGTTTGGTTCAGTCCGTGGACTTCACCTTCGAAAATCTATGGCCATGCTGATTAGAAGCCGTAGACCGCAGTACATGCAGTACTTTACCAGTACTAAAAAATAAAATACTTCGGCCGGGAGGGTGAAAATTTGGGGCGGGCCGGGCGCGGACGATAAACAATCATTTTTTTACTTGGCCTTAGCCTACAGATTACAGTGATCATGATGAGGTGCAACCTTGTACATAGTCATTGTACCGGTGTCACATGACTGTGTGATTCAGTGTAGACACGTAACAGTGCTATTTTATTATTCTACTACTACTAGGCTAGTACTAGCAGCACCCCCGGCGCGGCCAGCGTTGCCTGGCCGAACGTGGCATGCGCACGGGTGAAGCAAGTACATGAACAGCACACGTGCTCAGCACGTGGTGGTGGCTACACGATTCGCACGCTTCGCGTGCATGCTCAGTGCTTCTGTGGCTGCTTCCGCTAGCTACACGATTCGCACGCTTCGCGTGCTCAGTGCTTCTGCGGCCGCTAGCTACACTGTTCGCACGCTTCGCGTGCAGGACCGGCGGCGTCTTTTCCCAGACCGCTGAAGTCCTGGTGAGGGAGGTTCTTCATCGTTGGAAGGAGAAGGAGGAACGTCTGTTACGCCTTCGGGAGGCTGGTCAGGGTTGTCCATCACCTGGTGGCGGATGAAGCGGCTCAAAACATTCATAAACTTACGAAAAAAAGTGAAAGTGCAAAGCGTCGCCTAGGTCAAGTCTTCAAGTTTTTTTGTATTCGCAGAGAACGGTTCACGTTGAAAAGGAAGCTGTAGATCTTTTGTATCATTTTTTAGGCTAGGTGGCTACACGATTCGCACGCTTCGCGTGCTCAGTGCTTCTGCGCGCGGCTGCTACTGCTACTCGTACTGATCGTGTCTGCTACCTACACTGTTCGCACGCTTCGTGTGCTCAGCACGTGGTGGTGCCTACACGATTCGCACGCTTCGCGTGCTCAGTGCTTCTGTGGCTGCTTCCGCTAGCTATACGATTCGCTCCCTTCGGGTGCTCCGTGCTTCTGCGGCCGCTAGCTACACTGTTCGCACGCTTCGCGTGCTCAGGGCAGCGCTTCTGCGTGACACACACACAAACACACGTCAGCGCTTCTGCGTGACACACACACACAAACACACGTCACAGGTGCCTCTTCTTTAGGCCAACACAAAAATAGGCTTGTTTCCGGTCGGCAACCCCTCAAAAAGGAGACTCGGTCGGCCGGAATGAAATTTTTTTGGATGCTTTTTTTGGTTTCTCAATCGTTGTGGTGTTGATGGACAAGAGCACCTACACATGTACATTGTACATACATGTATCATGGCAAGGATCAATGTCAAAGTTGACTGATTCACTGTTCTTGTACAGCATGTGGTGTATTCCTGTTTTCGTACATCCTGAGAAATCAAGCAAACAGTTCGAGTCCTTCCAGCTCCGTCATTCTAGCTCGTATCGACCCCGGAGATTTTCGAGCCGACAGCTGAGAATCTCTGCTACCTTGTAGGTGTTTCGATTGTGGAATTCGGTTGAGATTGGACTGAGTTATGACTCGTTGAGTGCACTTGCACACATGGCATTGCCACCGTTTGTATACATTTGGGACCAAAAAAAGTTTCAGAATTTGGGAAAAAGTGGCCCGGTCGGGCGACCGGAAACAAGGTCATTATTTGTTTTGGCCATATAAGTAAAGACTAACACCTTTACTCTTTAGCACTAAGTGCTACATACATGTACATGACTGTACATTTACCTGGCCACGTGTCATTGCTACAAAGTACAATCATAGAACTGTGACGTCGGTATGTAGCGAAGTGGTCTGTACTGTAGTACCAGGCTGGTCGCTAGTCACGGTGGTCTTTAGTTACAGGTTTTTGCTGTAGGTCCATGTAGATCTACTTCTGTACCCGCTGAGTGAGGGCACAGGCCCCGGATTTCCATGTACCCAAGGGACCACGACAGTAGTAGTACTAGAGGATCGAGGAGCGAGCAGCTGTTTACAGCTGTTGTCGAACAGGGCTACAACTTCTGCGTCATCCATCCCACAACATGGTACACTCAATCTACATGACTGTATAACAATACTAACACTATGCCAAAGCCGCGGACTGGGTTCAAGGGAGTACGTAAATGCCTTTACTTGAGAACGGTTCTATTCACAACACCAATTATTTGTGGGATGGACGACGCATCTCAACTTCCCAAGATAACGTTCCTGTTTCCGGAGCGGCACTCGTTGCGTACTCCCTTGAACCCAGTCCGCGGCGGCTTTGGCATAGTGTGAGCATTACTACAGTAAGATCGGGCGCCGAAGAACGCAGGGGCTCGAGCGCAGCGTAGGAAAGTTCTTAAATTTTTGATTCTAGCCAGACCGTTCTTATTCACACGCGCGCGGCGAGTCGAGTGATGTCATGACGTTTGTCATGTACATGTACATGTAGTGCAATGTAGTTGTCATGTACTTCTAAACTAGTGGGTGTCGTAAATGGGAATGAATGTATATGTAGCAGTTACTGTTTACACGTGTACATGACATGTACTCACCTCCCATACATGTACAATGTTCCAAATTTTAAAAGTGTTCTTAAATCTGATTACATGGGTTTTATCAGTACTACTACTAGGACACGTAGATTATGATCATGCAGTGGAGCCTCCGCGTTCTAAAAAACGTAGGTCACGTAGATCTACGTAGACCTATGCTGCACTGAACTACACGTACATGTAGATTTTGCTCGTGGGCAATTCATCACTTGAACCCACTCCGCGCCCCCGGCCCGGGCCTGGCAGCGACTCAGCCAGCGAGCAGCCGGCCTTGGCATTATGGCATAATGCCAAGGCCTGCTGCTAATGCCAAGGCCGGCTGCTCGCTGGCTGAGTCGCTGCCAGGCCCGGGCCGGGGGCGCGGAGTGGGTTCAAGTGATGACGTGACCACGAGCTAGATCTACATTGTACGTGTAGTTCAGTGATTTATGCCATCCTAAGCCTTACTACTGAGTAGTGCCGGTCCTTTAGTTTAGTACTTTAATAGTATACATAATAGGGCTTGAAAGTGATGACGTCAAAAACGGCCTGGGAGTAGTAAATTGACATCAGATTTCTATTTTGGATCCACTAAGGTGTGACTTTGCTATTGCCTCAGTATGTGGGTGCATAGCAACCCACTCATGTCGTATGCAGGTGCAACTTTTACTTCGCCACCAGTTGTCACCCCGCCCCCATTAGCCAAATCAGTCAGTTTCACTGGCAACATCACCTTGCTGTGAGTGAGACCGCTTGAAATGTGCTTGGATCCATACAAAAACTGGATCCAGGTGGATCCAGTTTTCGAATTTTTCAAATTGTTGCTATGCCATTGCTATGGAGTGACGTAGCACTTTCAAGCCCTTATGACTCTAGCTAGACTGACTCTAGTAATAATTTTGAAAAATAATAGACTATCGGCATGATGACTGAGGAGTGTGCATGTGGCGAGTAATAAAATATTAAATAGGGGTTGCATCCACCATGCCCACGCGTTCTGAGAGTCAACAACACCAAAACTGAGTGGACAGAGCTGGGTCGATCTGTAGACAGAATTGACGAGCGCTGGAGGACATCCCGAAAGCTGGGCTCACTCCTGGGCGACATTGAGGATGTGACACGTCGCAGGCAATTGGCCGAGGCTGCCTTCCGATCCATGTGGTCTCTTTGGAAGCGCCGAGGACTGATCCGAGAGCCTCTGCGTATGAGGTTGTACTGCGCCTTTATCATGCCGATACTTCTCTATAATTCAGGCACCTGGGGCCTGACGGTTGCTAGCGAACGCTCCCTGGACGCTTTCCATAGAAGGCAACTCAGGTCACTTCTCGGCATCACATGGCCACAAAAGATTAGTAATTTGGCGTTGTATGCCCGATGTGGAGTGGAGCCGGTGTCGGACTTGATCCGAAATTCACGCTGGAGTTTATTCGGACATGTGCTTCGCCTGGGTAAGGACACGCCAGCACGATTGAGCATGGAGCAATACTTTCAGGCACCCGAGGGGAGGTACCGTGGGAGGCCGAGGGTGACACTACCAATAAAGCTCCACACCGATCTGTCCCAGTCGAACAATGGGCACCTGCGGAGTGTTGAGGACTTGCGCCGTCTGGAGCGGATTGCTGTGGACCGTCCAGCATGGAACGCGCTGGTGAAGAGTGTTTGTGCACACCCTCGTCACAAGTAGAAACAGCCATGGCACCCTTATAAACTCATAACAACCATTCTATAATAATATTACTATTTGAATCTTTTAATAATTATCTGGCAACTCAACCTCATACGTATAATTATCTGGCCACCCATTGACCATGATGCTACATGAGGAGACAATATTGATGACATTTTTCCAATGAGACCAATTTTATGACGCTCCATGTTACTGAAGGACTAACTTCGATCATTGGTTTTGTAGAGCCCCATTCTCTAGGAGCTGTCTACATCTGCTTTGTTTCAATGTCCAGCATAAGCGAACGTGTGGATCAAGCATAACTGCTTGGTTGACGCTGCCGCGGGAATGCGTATAATAATAATAATAATAATGCCCACGCGTTCTGATCTACATAGTCATTGTAGCTCAAGCTACAAGGTCATCACTGCCCTGGAACCCACTCGTTCTCAGCGCCCAGTGAGCAGCCTTGCCATAGCTACTAATACTAGTGCCTTTAGACTTGAGATCTTCAGGCCGTCGAAGTGTTGACGTCATGATTTCTTGACAACGCGTAGCAACGAGGAGCAAAGTAGTGACAAACAAAAGACGTCGCGTCACCCACGCTTGTCGTGTTTCAACTGGTCACAGCATGACTTTGACTGGAGAGCGCACAACTAACTAGTTACTTTTGTTCGCAAGGAGAATTTTTTTTTTTTTAATTTCGGCCAGTCGGTTACTGCAGCCAGGCAGGCACAGTGGGTTGGTCAAAGACCATGATTGAGATACGAGAGGTACCTGGTTCAAGTCCTGCCTGGGAGCGGTTTTTCCAGCCGTGCTGCTACCCACAGTCAACTGGGTACTTGTGGCCAGGCACAAGGGGTACATGGATGCAGCTAATGGGGTCGTTCTCGGCACTTGTGCCAGTGGTTGTGTGGTTGTGAGACTTATCCACTCACCCCCACCGTTAGGCGCTGCATCTGCCGCTTGGATTTACCGGGTGTTAGCGGCCGTCGTGAGTTCCCTTCGGGAACGGACACGATAATTTACTTTACTTACTTACTTAGTCGGTTACTATCATTTCGTCTTGGGGGTTAGACAAGGGGAAGTAGTCATGTAGGGGCGTTAGCCCGCCTTTCGGCTCCGGGAGTTTGTTGTGCTCTTCGTCTTCAAGACGATTCTCTCTCGCTGTTAGTTGTTAGCCAGAGTTCAGAGTTCTGCTCCCGAGTAAGATATACTCTCCTTCGGTGTTAGTCTGTAGCCGTTTCTGTAGCCAGAACGCCATGATCAGCGCCTCTTGTTACTTCTATCGCGGCGGTCGTTGATTTCTTTGGTTCTGAGGCCAAACAAATTCGCCGTGGACAGAACTCCTACGCATCGGACCGTATAGAGAGTTTTGTGTAATATAATAAACTATGATGGGACAACTAGATACATCTCCGCTAAGGTGAAGGCTAGTATGGGGCAGAGCCCTGACTAGCCCTTGGGGGGGGGGGGGGGGGTAAGTTGGCGGATTATGCCGGCATAATATTTGGCATAATCTTGGGATTTCGTCAAAAAATTATGCTCCGGCATAAGTATACGGATTCCAACGGGTAAGGTCGGCATAATCTTTCGGTTTAGACAAAAATTATGCTTAGGGCATGGCCGTGTGTGTATGCGTGGTTTCTCAATCATCTATGTACAGCGTGAATACATAGTGGAACCGAGCATAATTCAGCATATTTGTTGGCTTAATTGTGGCATAATCAAAAGCATAATTTGACGATTGGCCGAGCATAGTCCGCCAATGGCTAACCCACATCACGTGAGCTAGTCACCAGTAGTAAGGAAAGCAAGTGGATCCGGGATATGCGGTGCTTTAACCACTCCTTGTTCACCACACTTCTTCTGGGATATCCTCCACTTGAAAGAATCCAGGGTGATGTGCATATCGACTACGTTTGGACTGTTTGGCACAACCATGTTATGGCTCTGTTCAACAAGTGCACAGTATGGCGGCTCATTACTACCGGGCATAAGAATAAAACACCCTGGTGCAATGCCCATCTACAGAAGCTGAAATCAAGGCAGAATAGACTCTATCGACAGTTTCTGAAGCATCCCCAGGATCCGATTTGCCACGCAGCATACAAACTAGCCCGTAACTCCTACCGACTTGAGCTGCGTAAAGCCAGAGAAAACCAACACCGAAGACTGGCCGATGATCTTGAAGACACTCGTCGGGGCACTTACCACTGGTGGAAGAAAGCGAAAACACTCTGCCAGATTAACAATGTACGTTCCCGAATCCCCAATCTTCATATGAATAATGTAACCGCTGAAACCACTGCGGAAAAGGTAGAAATGCTCAGTTCCCACTTCTCAGCACAGTGTACCTCATCCAGCATGCATCCACATTGCTCTCCGAATACCGAACCCTTGCCACTAGCCGAGAAGTTCAGCTTCACTCCTATCAGCGCAAGCCAGGTGTGTATTATTATTATTATACGCATTCCCGCGTTGAAGTGTAGCAGCAGTATGCTGCGTCCACAGCTTCGCTTATGCAGAATGGCTTGGGTGAGAGGAGAGGGGAGAAAAAGCAACAAGGCAACCAACATCTATGAAATTGGTCACAATAACATGAAGAGAACCAACCTATGCATGATTGCACAAGAATGGAGACGACCAAATATAATGGCTATAATCATTGTGCCACAAAACCGGTACACAGGAGATCTGACGACAATGTAACGAAACATAAAACTCAGTTACTCAATACAGGTTCCACTAAATTACAAGAAAACAACGCTACAACGTTAGAATTGCCGCTAAATTATCGCAAGTGTAGAGAACGAGTCCAATAAAAAATGAAAACCATGAACAGACTGTCCCGAAGTTATTTTGGGAACAAATTGTACTACATGACTGTACTTGCTGATACTGACGCTGACGGAACACGAATTAGAGTTGAATACTCACGAAGTCTTGTACATGTACATCATTATGCGCCGGTGTTGTGGAGTAAGCAGGTACGTCAGTCACCAATCCAGCTTCAGCTCCACGCTCGCTTCAGCAGAATGTTGCCCGCGTTTGCTTTGCCTCCACACGGATAGACGACCAGCGCAGAGTCCCGCAGCTCCGTGGCCGTAAGGTCTTGATATTCGCCGTTAGCGCCGTCAAGTCTCAGTCCACCTCTCACACCAAGCCGCCCTATAAAAATCTTTCTCTCTCCATTGGAGTGCTCCCCAGTTGCGCGAGGAGACTAGAGAAATTCCTCCGGTGAGCGAGGAAGAAGAGCGGAGTTACCCAACTCAACCTAACTGGTGTGTAGGGGGATGAAACAGCTCTCCACGAGGAAAGCTACCGCTGACCCAGAACTTGTCCCTGTTCTGCGCCATCATGCTGATCAGCTCTGTGAATCACTGCCACTGGCGTACGTCTTCAACAAGAGCCTAGATGACAGCTGTTTCCCACAGGATTGGAAACTGGCCACAGTTGCACCACTGTACAAGGGCAAGGGAGAGCAATTCCTTTCTCTTTTCTTTAAAATGTCTTACTGCCAGAAGTTGTCTTCATATAAGGAGGCAGATATGCCTGTTGGATGTACGACTTTAAAATAATAAATCCAACCAACCAATCGGACCCCAGCAACTACAGGCCAATTTCCCTGCTCAAAATCGTGCCTCGATTATTTGAACGGAACTTGGCGGATGATCTACGTGATTTCGTCCATGACATTCGTTATATCAGCAGCGCCCAATTCGGTTTTGTCAGAAACCGATCTACGGAGGAGCAATTGCTCTTGCTGACACATCAAATGGCTGAGTGCAATGACAAGAAGCTGAAGTTCGACTGTGTTTTTCTCGACTTTAAGCAAGCTTTTGATCGTGTGGATCATGAAGCATTGCTAAAATTAATGCATTTGAAGGAATTGCTGATAGGTCAGCAGTCGACTGGCTCCGAAGCTTCTTATCTGAGCGGAAGCTGTCTGTAAGGTTGGAAGGACAATAGTCCGAGGCCAAGGTCCTCACCTGTGGAGTCTCGTAGGGATCGCATCTTGCTCCAACCCACTTCTTTTGTTAATTCCCTGCCCTCATCAATCACCTACTGCACCCCATACTCATTTGCTGACGATGTCACCCTCCTCAGCGGTATGTACATGATAACAAGAATTCCCTGCAGTGGAACCAATCTCGTCTAGACAGCGACCTTTCTGCCTGCCAACTATGGGCCAGCAACGTCGGTGGAGAGTTCTCACCAGCCAAAACGACTCAGATCCGTAACTACAGTAACGACCACCCTATCCAGCTCTCTTTCTATCACCATCGTTGAAGCTGCGAAACATCTTGGAGTGCATTTAACACACGACCAGGCCAACGCCATCCACCTTCAGACCATCCTGAAAACCTTCCAACGTCGTGTTAACCTGCTATGCTTCATGGGACGGCATCTTGCCCCCACAGCCTTTCTACTTCTATATAAAAGTTTTGTCAGACCCGCCCTGGAACATGCCACCTCGGCCTGGTCCTATGCCATCACCAAAGCTGAGTTGGAGCGTTTAAATATTTTACAAGCCAGAGTAGCTAGGAAGTATTTGCTACGTAAAACAGTCAATGTAGATAGGTGCGAAACGAAATCCCAGTTAAATGCCCTTTGTGACTTATTAGTATTATTATTATTATATATATTTGAGGATTTCCCGAAGACGTAGTCTAAATTGAAGGGAGTTCCATTATAATGGGAGGCTGTAGGGTTGAGATAGCAGACAGTGGAGGGCTAATGATTCGTAATGAACAGCCAAGCAAGAGAAATACAATTATGCTGAATGTTCCAGAATGGTCCTTTACTCAATAATACCTATAGCCTCGGGGTATGTCTTGAAATACGAAATATATTATACCGAAACAGAAACACAAAAATTAATAAGAATAAGCGCAACGCTCAAAGAAGGAGGACAGAGGCATGTCAGTGAGGAGTGGCATTGTGTTTGGTGTCAGAGAAGTGCGTACAAATGTGACTGTGAAACAGGGACTGCGAGGCTGTGGCTCTCAGGTCTGCGGGCAAGGCATTCCAGACAGTAGCGGTGCGGAAGAGAAATGACCTCCCGGCGTGTTTCCCAACCCGTGGCAGAGTGAATGCGAGTTGGCGGCGGCGACTACGCGTGGGGCAGTATCCCGCTGCTTCAAAAAGTTCTGGTTGGGTGGTGACCAAATGGAAGAATTCCATAAGGCAGGCGATCTTCCTGCGCCAGGATAGACTTGGCCACCCCAGCTGTTTAAACAATGATGACTTGGGCTCGTCTGATGGGCAAGGGCATCTCTCAAGCCGCATGACTGTGCGAGCTACTCTGGCTTGCAGCCGTTCAAGGGTGAGCCGCTGTCTTAGAGTCCTTGCACTTTCGCAGACAAGTATCAGCTCTTGTTACTCTATTTAAACTTATCCAAATATCTCCAGAACACCTCCAACATTTCACCTTTCACTGTCTTCAAGGCCAAGAAGACCAAACAAACTTAACATCAATTATCACGGTGTGCGTTTTTCTTCCCTCTTTTCCAACAAAGCTGCAATGCTATGGAATTGCCTACCGCCTTCTCTTACCTCTATAACCAGCCTCCCCGAATTCAAACATTCTCTCTATCATCATTTTCGCCGATATATTCATTACACTGACGGCATCCCAACTCCTTAATTACCAGATTTTGTATGCCTCGATCTATTTCCTTAGCCTATCCTCGATTAACTGCTTCCTCTACATAAGTTGTCATTTTCTTGCAGGAGATCCCCTCGACAGGCCCAAAGCCTTTGGAAAATCCTTAAATATAATAAAATACAAAAATACAAAAGAAGTGCTGTATTTAACGCTGTTAGCGCCGTGAACTGTTTGTTAGTAGTCCTCTCCGTTGTATACTGGGACGTGACACCGACAAGGGAAAGCTGGAGTGCGGAGACGTTAGCTGGCAAGCGAAAATCGTGACGAACCAAGTGCTGAAATCTTGGTTGGGACAAATCAAAGGTTCAGCATTTACCTCAACCAAGGACCATGTCGTTTGCTCTTTCCACTTCCTAAAGATGGATGTGCTGCCTGCTGGAGACTCTCCTATCTCTCGTAATATCTTCTGAAGCCACGTGAGACGACGGTAGCGGAGATTAGCGAACGAAATAATGTCGTATGTTTTGAAATGTTTGCTGAACATTTCTCAGGAGAGATGGCATGTATGAACGTAGGCCATGTGAACTCAACCAGCAAGCTAACCCATGAACAAATGCTTTCCTTGCAGACGTGCATGTGTCTATCCAATCTACACAAAGAGATCATTCCATGCCCTCACTGAATTTTATATATTTGTCCATACACTTCATCTACATGTTGTCTCTATGGAGAAGGGTAGTGTTCATTTCAAATGAGGAAATTGTGGGCAATAGATGCTTTCCTCTGGTACAATTCTGTCGGCCTGATGTTCTCTCTGTAGCTTCATGGGTAGACTACTAACAAACAGTTCACGGCGCTAACAGCGTTGAATACAGCACTTCTTTCACTTCGTGAATACATTCAATAAGATAACTGAAAATGATACTTAAGGCTAAAATCAAAATTTCACCAGTTGTAGTCTTCGGGGTGCTGAGTCGAATGGTCTTGGTCCGAGAAAGCTGAGACGCTCCCTTCCTACTTGAATCCCAATCGAACTCGCGCACTTCCACCGAAACTGGGTGACTGCGCCCTACTAGATGGGGATTTGTATGCAAAATGTCACTAAAAGCGCCATTTCGTTCTTATAAAAGCACGGATGACCGCGATTGGCCCATATGCTGTAATCTTTCGGACGCTGAGTCAACTGATTTTGGTCCGAAAAGGCTGCGATGCAGCGTTCCTCCTTTATTCCCAATCCGTGCTTTTATAAGAACGGAATGGCGCTTTTAGTGACATTTTGCATATAAATCCCCATCTAGTAGGGCGCAGTCACCCAGTTTCGGTGGAAGTGCGCGAGTTCGATTGGGATTCAAGTAGGAAGGGAGCGTCTCAGCTTTCTCGGACCAAGACCACTCGACTCAGCACCCCGAAAACTACAACTGGCCGGACTTGTGTTTTTGTGTGAAGAATCAACACAATTAGTTGAATTACATAGAACGAATCATCAGATACAGTAATGATTATACAGAGTCTGTCACTCAGTAGGATCACTGCAGCAGTGCAGGTTCACTGGATGCGTGCCTCCGCTGCCACGACCACAGCAGGGGACTCAGGCACGGCAGGAGCAAACATGCTCCTTGAGCCACTCAGGCACATACATGATAGCACCACAACGCACCAGGGCAAACCCAAGGCGGCAGCGCAGCAAGGAGATAATCTGCGCGTATGGCTCCTTGCTTCTCTCAACCATGAGAGAGGCGATTCGCGTGAAAAGAGCGTTGGCATGTTTGCCATAGCCACCAGAGGCAGAAAGCACAACGGGCACGAAGGAGGCATGCTCAACTTCGCTTACTCGCTCTTCGTACTTCCGGCGCTTTTCGTGGTCATGGCTTCTGTAGCTAGCAGCGAGGGAGGTAGCACGATTCGAAGACGCAAAAGGGTTGAACACCCTCAATAAAGGTGCCCTCGAATCGACCACCCCACACACCACTAGCCGCAACGTCCAGCCGAGCTTGCTCCTCCGTGACAGCTGGGGCCTGCGATGGCGGACTTGTAGATCTACGAGTCGTCTTGTACACGTCCGTAGTTGACCTTGTGCACCGCGTACCGGGACTTGTACTTTGTAGCTTCAAGTACAACAAGTAAGTTAGTTGTGCACGGGTCGCGTCGGTGCACCGCGCCGGTGCAGCAGGGGCGTAGGGGGGACGCGATGATAACGAGGTGGAACGGCAAGACATTAGGGACCTTTCGCACCCCGCGTACGGATACGAAACGAATGCTGATTCGTCACCTGGGTTCGAGGATTCGTCAGAGTCCCTGCGGAGAACTCGTTTTCACGAATGGAAGCCTCTTCATTCGTGGCACGCTCCGAATCCGTCAGGTACACATTTATTTGGGTAGGTACACATGTTTTGCAAGGTACACATTTTTCCCTTGATTCCATGATCCATGCACGTGTGCGTGTAAAAACCCGTACGCCAAGCTACCGGCGCCCGCGGCCGTATTCGTAGTTGCCATGCACATTTGCATGACGACTTGCGAAACCTGAAATCTGTTTTCAACGAAACGATTACGAGCCGAATCAAACTTTCGTTTCGCATTCGTTTCGTAGCAAATGCGAAAGGTCCCTAGTAACGAGTCACATGGCTGCTGTTGTCATTCTATCACTTTTGGCGGGGAAGTTTTGCTGCTCTCGACTCTATTTCCGTAAATGGCTCATTCTGGATGTATTCGTCATCGGTTGGTGCTTATATGACGCACACGTTTCAGTAGGCTCTATCTACTCAGCTACAGACGCATTGCACAGCAATTTTTCTTCCAGCTACATGTAGCTGCCTGCTGATCCTGGCCTGCTGTTGAGTTCGGCTTGCGCCATTGCGGACTTGACCAATCGAGTGCCGGAATCATGCATGCTGGGAAGAACCATTTTCCCTGGCCCTCCTGCATCGTGCGGGCAGCCATTTTTTGGCACCCTGTACGAGACTGGTCTACCTGGTCTTGTTGTGTCGTTTGTCAGGGCCTACGATAGTACAACATAGTACTCAGTGATAGTAGTACCATTCCCTATGCGCTATGCCAGCTACTACTAGTACTACAGTTCGTAGACCTACGGTACGACAACCGAGTGATCTTCGGCCATTACCAAAACTTGAAAAAGTTACTTCCGCAAAGTTCGCTGCCACGAGAATAGGAAAAGGACAGAGTCTGCTGTTGTTCTCCGATAGAAAGGCCCGTTCCTACTCCAGGACTGAGCGCGGGAGTCCCAACTAACTGTTACTTGTGACACAGGTAAGGATTGTGATCTGTTTTTGAAAGCAGCAGTACTGGTTGAGAAGTATGGTCATCGCCAGAATGTTAGAGCATGACCCGAACTGAACCTGTCCAGATAAGGAATGGGTTCACTCACAACGCGCAAAGAATACCCCGGTCTGGATAAAACAATGTGTTCCTGAAGCACTGTTGTCGTATTGTAGTCTTTGCCAAAACGAGATTTCGTACTGTACGACGGACTAAACTGAACTGCTGCAGTCACTTCAAGTTACGTTATCGTAAAGTTAGTTGTATGATCATGAGGACTACTATAGAACGGCTAATTTTGGCGGGTAAAAGTCTTTGCGTTTTCTGAATCTGGACCAATTCACGATGAAATATTTTAGCGATCCGAGTTTCAGACTTGAAGAAGAAGGATGGCTAATACCAAGAGTAGATAAACAAGAGTGTGCAACTCCGGATCTCTCCTGCACAATCTGCAGATACCCCGCCCGCGCCCACGGCGGAATTTTTTGTTTACGTCACCTTTTTTCAGAGAAATGCGGATTCTGCCGCAGAGCAGTGTGAGAGCACGTGCTGGGCACCGACCTTGTAGTGTAAAGCCCAGCCAAGTGCACGAGTGAAAACTCTCCAAAAGGCTCGCAGCGCGTGCGTCGTCGAAAAGATTACGTCAACAAAAAATTCCGCCGTGGCCAACCCATCCGCGAGTTGCACACTCTTGTTTATCTACTCTTGCTAATACCAAGAGTACATAACCCCCCAGAGTGTGCAACGCCTGATCCAGCTCTGCATAGGGTCTTGGTCGAGCGGAATCAGATCTTTGCGTCATAATTAGGGCTCAAACGGTCACGGTTTTACCCCTGACGGTTAACTGCTATAAGCCACGGCAATCCTGCGGACTCTTTTTTAACCGAATATTTGACTATACTCATTCGAAAAATGTACCCTATTCAGTACAACGCACACTTGTACATTCTCTTGCATGCTCATTCATACATACTCTCACACCAAGAGACCAGATATGACCGAGTTGACAGCCCAGAAATTGCGTACGCGTGTGACAGCCCGCGAAAGTGCACAATTTGCAACGACCTGATACTTGAAAAATCGACTGAAAAGTTACTGCGTAACCGTTATCTTTATCGGTTAACCGTTAATTCTTCGTAACCGGTCTGCAACCGGTTAATCGGACTAATCGTTTGAGCCCTAGTCATAATACCGTACACATCTGAGGGGAACCCGGGGAGTCGCGGGTACTCTTGGATCAAAAACAATGGTGCCCTGCCTCGAGACCGGCCTTGTGCTGGTGTGGAGTGTACGCATGACATCAGAAGATCCGATTCCGCTCGACCAAGACCCTATGCAGAGCTGGATCGGCGTTGCACACTCTGGGGGTTATGCACTCTTGCTAATACTGTACTGTACTTGCAAAATTTCGATTAGCGCTGCAAAACGTTACCGAAAATACTCCTTTCTCTAAAGTCGCTAAAATATCACCGTCACTAAAATTATCCCGTTTTACAGTATCGTTTTTCTTGAGTAGGTTGACCCAAGGCTGCCAGCCCATCGGCCATCAAAGCCGCAAAGGGGTGCAATGCTCCTTGCACACAATAATAAAATTATACTTATAATCAGTTCAGGCGCTGGCGCGAAGGTGGTCAAGGCAGCCCATGTGTCTGCACATCCACGTTTGTGCTGCAACAGACTGTTGATATGCGACATGCACAGGCCAATGGGAAATACATCTCAAAATCGCATTATTTATTACCGTAAAATCCCGCCAGAGCGCCCCTACCTCCTCGACGCTTCAGGTGGGGAGGGGCGGATGGGTGAGTCCTACTTGCCGCATTCAGTACTACATGAAAAGTACTCACCCTACGAAAACTGTTCGTGCATCTCGTACGCCGACCAAAGGTCAAGAGCCAGGAGTCGTACAGACCCATCAAAACTCAGGGTTTGTGCGATCCCTGGCCAAGAGGTTGGGCACTGTTGCGTACATTTCCAACGGGGTTGAGCAATGAGCACGCGTCTGCAGTACAGTACGGCATTACAGACTGTGACAGAGTCATACGAGGATACAATCAATCACGTCCCTGACAAGAAGTCAGGGAGGGCCTCGAGGGGCGGATAGGAGAGACGGGGCGCTCTGGAGGGATTTTACAGTATTAGTAAGATACAACGTGAGGAAAAAATTGGAGGCGTATCCAATTTCGAAAGAAAATGTGTCAGCACCGACGCAATCCACACAGTCAAGTAAAACCAATCTAGTAACGGAATGTTTTCGTTCCCTTCTCATCATGGGTAAGTTCGGTTACTAAATTGGCTTTACTTGACAGCGTGGATTGCGTCGGTGCCGACACCTTTTCTTTCGAAATAAGATAAATGTGCTGTCATGCTGTATTCATGCATCTACACACAACAACAAGGAACAGCGTTTTGGATCTGAGAACGGTTTTCTTGTGGCAATAGAGAGGTTCCGCACTACGTAAATTTGAGCAACTTTACGTTAGTGGGCGGAAAAAACCCGTGAATTCGCGAGTGTGCACTCCACTTACGGAAAGTTGTCTACGTAGAGTACGTAGATAGGGCTCTGATAACGTAGCTGGTCCGTAAGTGGATTGGGGTACACATTTTATGACTCTCTCCCCATGCCGATCTGGTCGTACACTGCCGCTTTCGGAGTTGCCAAGGGCAGCTACGTGATTTGAAACCTCCGTATGGCGGAACACAAATGCGCATGCAGTTTACGTAAAACTTTCCGTATATCGACTACGTTTATAGGAACCTCTCTAATCATCAGTTAGAATACGTCACTGAATGATGAACAAAGAATTCCCGTCGACTCTAAGCGTTACATCTCAAAATCGTAGTACTGTAATTTCACAGATTTTCGGTGTACTTTTATTTTCCGTGCTTTCGGTGCATCTGTTTCATACCTAAAATTTAAATACACCGAACAAACACCAACGCACGTAATCCAACAGGGAACTGCTTCACCTAACCTGGCCTTTTGCCCTCATACCGAAAATTTCTGAAATTAGAGTAATTATTATTTGTAGGAAAATTGGTTGCTCCTCACACCAGAGCTCGTGCTTCTCCGCCGGATTTTCTTGACACTTGACTGACTCAAGACTGCCCGACCCAGAGGAGCAAGCGAGACGTCCATCGAACCATTGACTCTGCAAACCTGCAAGACCGCACCACTCCCTGCTCAATACACAGTGTATCGTGGGAATTCACCCCTCATCGGTTGAGCTTTGCTGACTATCACGGTTAAAAAAAAGATCTGTAATTACTTATCGGAAAAAAAACCTGGAAATGATTGCATAATATCAAGACTGGTGACAAACCATGGAAGAACATGTTGATCTCAATGGTAGACCAGCCGAAGCTCCACACAATCATGCATTTTGAATGTGGAATGGCCGGTTTCGGGACGTGTTTGCTCAGAGAGCTGAATATTGCAGGCTCCGCGGACCAACGCAATTTTTTCTTTAATTTCAGCCAGTCCGCGGGGCTCGAACCCGCGACTTCTCGAGTTACAGGCACGTGTAGTATACAATGTACTACCGGGGGAGCTCCCAAGGCAATTTGATTCAGTGCACTAAGACTACATGTGTAGCGGGCCGCAGTCTCTCGGAGGCAAAAATACAAGGGTTTCAGTGAACACACTGTTGTTTATTAATCGACCGAGATTAGAAGACACTGGTGGCATGCATGGTCGCGTCGGAATAACCTCGACGAAAGGAGATAGGCAGAATGGATGACTTCCATTCTTGAACAGCCTCGTGAACAGCCTCGGTTGATATCCGGATGCAAAGAAGGCAACTGACATTGAAGTACTGGCTGGCGCGCAGGAGCAGATCACAGGACTAAGAGGCGGTGGGAACATTGAACATTATAGTAGATCGCGAATTAGAGCGTCAACGGGAATATGGCAAATAATATCGGAAATGATAACGTTTGGAAGAGACAGAAGAATGAACTGATAAACAAATCATAAAGTAGCAGCACACCAGGTTCACACGATCTCACGGGGTCTAATGGGTAAAGAACCGTCCTCCAAATAGGACCTGAAAACCACAGCACACTTGCTGCACAACCCTGGCACAACCCGCCAGGAACATCGCAGTTCAAAAGCGAACTGAATACACTATAAGGGGCATTGTCACACACATTGTCCCAGGTTAGCTGGGTAGACCGTGGCTCACCATGATCGGCCGCCTACCGAACTAAACTGGATTCACTCACTCGCGTAAAGGAAGACTGAAGAGAACAGGAAGACTGAAGGAAGGCAGGAAAGAAAATGTCATATCGGGAATTAACTTACGTTGGGCATGGAGCTTGATCGGGAGGGACGCTGTCTGTCATCATTTCTGGCTATTAATGGACGTGGCGGGCAGCCGTAGGAGCGGCGGCTGGTGCAGCAGGCTGGGCCATGCTGGTCGTACGTAACTAGAAAATAATTTACCGCTCACTTGGCGTCGAGTTGCGGGCCGTGCTAGCGCTTGTATCATTACTACCAGGAAACAGACTGTCGCCTGATGTTGCCATGGACACAGCACACGTTGTCTTTCGCGTAAGTCCACCAAACTCATCCTCGAAAACTTTCCTCTCGTCAACAACAAGCGAGTCCAGGTCAATCCACAAAGCATTCAAGTCTCGCTTCTCCACATCAACAATAAAAAGTCCGAAGGAGAATGCTACGCCAGAAGTAGTCCGCAGAGGCCGATCACTGCCGGTCTCCGAACCACCAGGTGTGCATACCCCACGAACACCCGGTCGGCGAAATCGCGCAGCTGTTGGCGCGGGTAACGCATCTTGAAGGACGGTCGGTGGGTAGAGTCTTCTTACTGCCGCAATGCTATGCTATGTGCGCCACCAATTTTTGTAGCGCCATTGCTACCAATGTAAAAACAGGTGGGGTCGAATCTGACAAAGTTAACTTTATCACCGCTGCCACCAATTTTGTAGCGGGCGGCAGTCTCTCGGAGGCAAAATACAAGGGTCTCAGTGAACACACTGTTGTTTATTAAAAACTGAACTGAACTGAAATGAACGTAAATTAACTGGCATGAAAAGAATTGTGAGCAGCAGCTTTTATACACAGGCAGACTCCGTACGCTAATGTCTGGGGATACGCTAACGTACGGGGATACACTAACGTACGGGGATACGCGGAATGTACGCTATATGCTATACGCTAAACACTAATGTCGCTATACGCTGTGAAAGCGTGCCAACGGTACACATGCTTGAGGTTGGTGTGGAGGAGGAAGTGGCATTCAGCCGCTAAGATGTTATTGAGTGTTATTGAGTGTGCTGCATGCTTTGTGATTCCATAGCAGTGATTGCTGTGGTAAATCAGTCTGGTTTCTCATTGGCCTGTGTGTGTGTGTGTGTGTGTGTGTGTGTATTTGTGTGTGTGTGTGTGTGTGTATTTGTGTATTTGTGTGTATTTGTGTATTTGTGTGTGTGTGTGTGTGAGTGTGTGTGTGTATTTGTGTGTGTGTGTGTGTGTATTTGTGTATTTGTGTGTGTGTGTGAGTGTGTGTGTGTGTATATTTGTGTGTGTGTGTGTGTGTGTGTGTGTGTGTGTATTTGTGTGTGTGTGTATTTGTGTGTGTGTGTGTGTATGTGTGTGTTTATTTGTGTGTGAGTGTGTATTTGTGTGTGTATTTTGTGTGTGTGTGTGTGTGTGTGTGTGTGTATTTGTGTGTGTGTGTGTGTGTACTCCAGATTCAGCATCAGGCAGTGCTATTTGCCGTGTGGTAATCTCGAGTACAAGATGGAAGTCCCACACACGAAAATATTGCCTCTCTGTAAGCCTTTCTGTTCTTACTTGTACAGTAGGTATCGGTTATAGCGTGGGTGTTTGAAAAACGACTTTCTATTCTTATTTCCGATATTTCTTACACACGATAAATCAAGTGTGGCATATCATATGCATGTGCGCAGGGGCAGGAAGATCATCGTACATGCAACGCAGTACTTCTGTGCATGTGGCTGTTCATAGTCCCATAAGCTTACATGTGGCTACGCAAAATGAGTTACATGGCCACAACAGTTGAATCTGCAGCACTACGACGCAACGATCGTACGAGAGTCACATCAGAACGGATGTTATTAGTACAGGCGATGCACTTTGTACTAATCTGGCATGTTTCGCTACACAAAGTCCATTCTTAGGACCGATATATTCTACTATGGGATAAAATTGCTTGCAAGAATAAATGTGCACTTGAAATCCATGTTATGATTATGAAAACATGAGGGTTCATTCTTGTAGGCAGTATATTCTTTTACACGACCATGCTATAACCGATACGCACTGTACAGGTACAATCAATGACAATTTGGTGCAGATGTGTTGAGGGCAGCATTCGCATACAGTACTGCCGGGCGCGAGAAGAACTGGGGGTCAGGGTTCTAGCCTAGCCCGTTCTAATTTTTAGCGAACACAGCAGCTTCGTTCTTGTTCGATGGGACAGTCTTTATAATTATGTACATTTATACAGAGTTACACGTCCGAGTGAACATTATAGTGTACATTACTGTTTTTGTTCTTATCTGTAAAAATCCAGCCTAGACTGGTCTTAAAAATTGGTGAAATTCTAGCCTGGCCGTTCTCTTGGCGGCCCGTTCTTCGGCGCCCAACTGTACGGTACTCGACTAACAAACTGCACGTTGAATAGTGCATTCAATTCAGTGGACTTGTCTGCAGCTTTCAAGTGAAGCCAGGCTCCTCTGTTATCTGTTTTCATTGTATTAGTGCATCTAGCTCACTATGAAGCCGAGACCTTGGGTCGGCCGTGTGCTCTACGGTCCATTCAAAAAGATTAACAATCAGGTTTTGGTCTATAAAAAGTATGAAGATAAGGGAAAATCAGACAACAAAGTGCATAGAAGGGCTTGTGAGGGCACGGTAAATTGTTCTGCGAATGTTCCAGAACAATTGGACCAGCGAGAGTTAGAATTTTGGCCAGGTTTCTGGCCTTTTCCCATGGTTTGCAAATTTGCCCTGGAAGCCAGTGGCGCTTTTATCAAAACCCGCGATTTATTTTTGCCTTTTGGGCTTTGTGGTAATGAACTGTCTGCTGACCATAAAGTTGTGGGTTCAAATCCCAACCTATCTTCAACTCAAACTTTTTTCATTGTTTTGGTGAACAAGTCAAAGAAGGTGGCTGCCCCAAACGACTTGATGTTGGAGCTCGCCCTTCCTGCCGACTGACTGGCACTTGACTGGCTCATGTCATATGAACATACATGTACACACAGCACTGAAACGGTGTGAGTGAGTAGAAGTCATTGCAGTGTGGCTACTTGTTGAGTAAACAAGTCGATTGACTTCTTGTTGAGAATTATTTTAGTATTTCACGATCGTAAATTTATTTGAATTTAGGAGTCGGCGCAGTCTTCTATCAGCTTCCACAGGCGTTGCCTTTTCTCGAAATGTCGTTGAAGTCACCCGGATTGATGGCTTTGCCAAGTCATGGCCTGGAGAATGAGTCCGTGTTCATGTCGCTCTCGTCACATGGTGAGAGTAAAATAATTGCATCTCAGGGACGCAGCTCAAAGAACCTATTTGGGCACAAGACAAATTGGGACTCGTGCCGCGCTTCAACACTCACCACAGTTTCTCTGTGACACTCCACATCTATGCAAGCAAGAAGTTGCCTGTTCTAAACCAGACGTACATGTACCTATGTGCGTGAGTTGTCATTTTTTCATGCTTTCACGCGGAATATTTCTTCGAGTTTGCGGCGAGTTTTTCCAGGCATCACATGCTGTGAAATGGCCAACTCCCCGGGTGATCGCCAGGATTGTTGCTTTTAAAATATTTTGAAATGCACTGTAGGTCTCACCACCCTTTGACTCCTCAATTCTAACCAGATTGGAGTCCATGGGCACTTGTAACTTATAACTTTAAAAAGAAATAATGGAAAAAGGCACATGCTTGTTCATAGCCCTTTCCCCTCGGTTGAAAATAAGCTAGAAGTTTCAGTGTACAGTAGTACCGTGGAATTCCGCCAGAGCGTCCTACCTCCCTTTGAGTAGGTCCAGGTGGGGAGGGGCGGAGGGGTGAATCCTACTTACCGCATTCAGTACGACGTGAAAAGTGCTCGCCCTGTGAAAAATTGTTCGTGCATCTCGTACACCGACCAAAGGTCAAGAGCCAGGAGTCGTACAGGCCCATGAAAACTCTTTTGGTTTAGTGCGATCCCTGGTCAGGAGGGTGGGCACTGTTGCGTACATTTCCAACTGGGTCAAGCACGTGTCTGCAGTACGGTACACCATCACAGAGTCACACGAGGATACAATCAATCACTTCCCTGACAAGAAGTCAGGGAGGGGCGCATGGGAGAGACGGGACGCTCTGGCGGGATTTTACGGTACCATCGCATGTTGCTTATTCATGCAGCCGTCAATCATCCAGCGGTCGGCCATCCAGCACTTACGCAAGAGTGCATAACCTCCAAGAGTGTGCACCCAGAGAGTAGTACAATATGGCATTGTACTACTCCCTGGGTGCAACTCCAGCTATGAGGTCTGCGACGTGACAACAGAACTTCACATCACGTAACGAACCCGTACACATTGTTTGCACTCTGTGCATGATAGATGCAGGGTCGAACGCAACCCTGCTTCGGGTTCCACTCTCTTGTGGTCACTTTGCACCGTTTGCCAGCATAACCTATTCCACCATGTCACGTGATGTGAAGTTCTGCCTTCGCAGCACAGCATAGAGGTTGTGCAGGCAGTTGCACACTCTTTAGGGGCGCGTTTGGTTGGTACGACCTAGAACAGGATTCATCAGAACAGCGCGTTTTGTTGGGACTGCACCTGTTCTGGGTCGATCAGAATATGTTCTGCTTGCTCCGGCCTCGAGGCCGGAGCAGACCGAGCAGTTTCACTTTTTCACAGTGAAACCTCGCGGGAACATCAATTTTGGTCCCAAATGATCACGGGCATACGCTTTTGGGTTGGAATCGTCGTACCATACACAGTGACCATGGTGACCCATACACATTTTGAAGAATGCAACAAGTTTGGCATATTTTTCACCAAAAAATCTGCTCTGTTTCTGGAGTACCGTTTGGTTGGCATGAGTCTGCTCCATGTGTGCCAACTGTTCGATCCCTGTTCTAGATCGTACCAACCAAACGCACCCGAGGGTTTCGTACTCGTGACGTTAGCCATCCAACAGTGCATTGCACACACTGTATGCTTTCAGCTCTACTTCAAGTACCGTAAAATCCCGCCGAAGCGTCCCTACCTCCGCGCTGGCCGCGGTTGTGTTGCAAGCGAGGGATGCGTGTTGAGTGGAGGAGAGCAGAGCCAAAAATGAACGGAGTGCTTTCACGTCTTTTTTTTTGTCACGGGACTAAAATAGTGCAGAAAGTGATCATGTCATGTGGACAGTGGAACCAACATGGCCGACATGTGATCCATAGATATAGGGGCTGAGTGGAGCTGGAACCAACATGGCTGTCCTGTATGGTCATGTGATAGATGTGATGATCACTCACTACATGGGGATTTCATACCTGGAATGGAATTCATGGGTGTTTGCGAGTGGCTTTCACCACGCGAGGCATGCAGTGTGTTGAACATTACGCCTGGTCACTGCCTTCAGCTGTTGTTGTTTTTCCTGTTCTGCATGTAGGCGCAGTCGCTCTGGTGCTGGTGCTTGGTGCTATCCCCAACAGTAAGCAAGCGTTTTACAGACTTGACACAGTCTTGCGATAACAAGTGCAGCGTTCAGTAAAACTGATCTTTGATCGTTGTTGAGAGCACTGCAGTGGTATTTTTTTGTATTGTATTTTATTATTTTACTTGGGCATTCCCAACACACCCTAAGGTCTTCTTACAGGGTGCCCACGATGAATGAATGTGTGACGTTCCTGGCGAAATGAATTGGGGATATGATCTGTGGTGTAGGAATCATCCCAGTAGACCAGTCACATCAGGTGCCAAAACCAAGCTCCGCATACACTTGAAGCTGTCGGTACATCAGGTCAGCTACTGTAAAGGCCCATACTTGCCAGCCATACCGGTTTTCCCCGTACAGGCACTTAGTAGACACCCTCGAGTACGGCGTAATTCGAACATTCCATGTAATTCGAACTTTTTTTCATTGTGCCGATCTTCTGCAAGTCGCTTCAAGTCAAAGTCGAATACGTAATCCCGAAGTACGAAAAGTGCGTCCGATGGATAATTTGAACTCAGTCTTCAGAACGCAGAAGAGCAGTTTACAGTACAGTGTCTGTGTTCTTTGAACGCTTATTTCGGAGTGAGATGGAGTTGCTATACTTGTACTTCGAAGTTCATTCTGTTCTCCCAATTTAGCCAAGAGTAGCTCAAAAATCGATCCCTGATCTGCTCCAGGGTCGACAATAGCGTTCAAGAAACTCATTTCTGTTGCGTCTGAACTGTTTTTTTTGCCTTGTCCACAGGTGTTGATGGAGTCCAGCTGGTCACATTCCCTGGTCGCACGTTGCCTGCATACTATCTAAATGGTCAAGACATAGCCTCAATCGGACATTGGTACATGCCGATTTGCTTCCCCGACGCGCAGTCTGGCGAGACCGGCAACTTCATTCGCCTCACCAATCTCAACACCTCAATGGTCGCGGGAAGTCACGGTGCGTTCTCTGCGCAGCAAGACGACGTGGAGGCAGAGTGGGACACGGTCAATTTCCGGTACCTCTCGCCGTCCTACACCGGCCTCTACCAGTGCATCACGGACACGGCGTCGTCGGCGGTGACCTACCAGCTGAACGTTGTCGGTGAGTCCTTGATTCAGTTGCTGGTGCTGCTGTCAACGCAGTCCTGCTGCTGCCTAGTAATCCTTGTCTTGTTTGGCCTGGCTTACATAATGCCTTGACTAGCTCTCTTGGAATACTCAAGAGCCTTTGTCAAGTCAAGTCGGCGGAATAGCGCGAGCTCCAGTGTGGGGAGCAAACCCTTTCCTAAAAACTCATCGCTGAAGTCGCAACCACTAATTCATACACGTACATTATGCTAAATACTGTAAATAGTATGCATATGGATTGCAGATGTGCATGTACATGTGTCACATGTATAGTTCAAGCCAAAAGTCATGCACGGCTGCCATGGCAACAACACCGACCGCTGTACTGCGGCATGTACGGTAGTGGCATATGAAATCCCGATCCCTGATTGCTGTGCTGGAGTGCAGCACCGTTTCTAGCGGGCTATCTTTGCCAGCACCGATTCTAGCGGGCTATCTTTGGCAGCACCGTTTCTAGCGGGCTATCTTTGGCAGCACCGTTTCTAGCGGGCTATCTTTGGCAGCAACTGTTACAGTCACACCTCGCTTATCCGGTCCTCTTTTATCCGGATCTCTCGCCATCCGGAAGAAAACCGTTGGTTACCGATTTACAGCATACGGCATCAAGAGTACATGAAAACCAGAGTGTGCAGCTCGGATGGGTTGCTGTCACGGCGGAATTCAGTGATTACATAATTTTTGTGATTATAGTGCGTACAAGCAGGATTCAAGCAGGTCTCTTTCTGCACAACTGCAGCTCAGTTGTACGCACTACGCCATTTCTCGCCTCAGACCTGCGCCAAATATGATGTAATCACGGAATTCCGCCGTGACAGACACCCATAGCAGAAAAGGCCCCAAGCTGCACACTCTGGTTTTCATATACTCTTGATGGCACGCATGCATACAGTATGTGTGTTCAATTATCCGGATATTTTTTTTACGGAAAACGGATGTGTGCGGTTAAGCGAGGTCTGGCAGTGTATACAAGCGCGGGTGTTTGTTTGGCAATGTGAGCAGTGCACCGAGCTGGGGTAGGATTTCAGTTACCACCACTCTACATCACACTTCTGCTCTGCAGTGCACAGTGTACGGCAGGCGTGGCGCGACCCGGAGGTCCTCGCACGCGCCACCGCCATGCTCCATGCAGCATGCCGGTTCGCCTGATACAAGCCGAAATGCATGGGAAAGTCGTTATACTCGATGCAGTTTCACGCCTTTGGGCACCAACATATGTGTCAGGAATTTCAATTTGTCCTTATTTTCACGGCCCTTATAACCGATCTAAAATGTATGGGAAGGACGTGCTAAACGACTTGGGTTCAGTAGCTGAATTTTGTCGCTGAACTCAATTTGCCCTTTGTTATCTACAATCTCCTCTGTATAGTATCCATGGTTTGTCCAACACTATAACAGTTATAACAAAGGTAGTGTACAGTCAGAAGGTGTAACAGTTAGCGTCATGCTGACTGATTTAGTACGGACATTCAATGAGCTGATGTCCAGCTCTCGCAGTTATCATATATTATGTTAACTTTGAGGCCTTTTTTCTTTCTTTTTTTGGTCTTTCTTTCTGTGACTGCAGGGACCTATTAACTTTATTTTTTCCGTGCTCATCTTGGACGAGCACAGTGGCTTGCTATTCTGGTGGGTGACCAAATGCTGTGCTCTGCCATTTGTCTGTTTTCTGCACTGCAGTTCCACCCAACATCACCCGGTTCACTGCTGCTACCACCGCGGGCAACACGGTCGTTCGGTGCACGGTGACAGGGTTTCCCGAGCCGAATGTAGCGCTGACGATTGGCGGCACTGGAAGCCAGATGGCCAGCATCACCAAGAGCAACTTGACCGCTGGCGTCTACACGAAGACCTACGAGGCGCTGCTGAGCGGCGTGGGCCCGTCGGACAGCGTCACGTGTTCGGTCACCACCAGCCAGCCAGCGTTCGCCTGCTCGCCCGCTCAGCAGCCGGAGTTGCAGGACCGGTGTTCCAACGCTCCAACGTCGGCGAGCCAGACACTGAACATCACTGACAGTAAGTGGGCGAGGCAATACTCTAAGACCAGAATAATCTGATATTTTAACGTCAATTAAAGTTAGCGATCTCCGGATTTTTGTGGTTTAGTGAGGTGAAATTCTGACGAATTCTTGCTCACAACCGGCAAATGACTGTACATCTCCATGTACATATCGTTTGGCACATAACGACTTCAAATGTTCACGATTTTTTAATTCGTTTAACCGTTAGAATGAAACGTTTGTTAATACTTTACATGTGATTGAGCCGTAGACATAGACGTGCCGGTTGAGTCAGGCTGTCCATCAATCGTTCTAACTTACAGTCCATTCGTCCCAAAACTGGTACCGTATTTTCCCGAAATTAAGTCGACCTTCTGTGCGCCAGAAATTTCGCCAAAAGCTGGGGGTCGACTTACAAACGGAACTCGACTTACATACGGAACTCGACTTACAAACGGAACTCGACTTACATACGGAACTCGACTTACATACGGGAATCTGACACAACAAATTAATGAAGTGACAGGAGTGTCCGTACAAAAATGCACTACCGTACGAACCATGTGAACTTTCGTCCCGCGAGTGTCAAGTCACTTCCGCGCGCGCGCGCGCAGTGCGATGTGTTGCTGTACTGTAGTAATAGCCACGGAGACATCTTACTGGCATGATATGAGTATCTCTCCTCGCAGAGAATTCATCATTTTTCATGTGTGGGTGTCATGGAGCTATAAAACTTTTTTTCACGAAATAGACTCTTGGATTTGGGGTGGTCGACTTATATTCGAAGTCGATTTATATTCGGGAAAATCCGGTACCTAACATTTTAGTGTTTCCCACGAATAGCTGTAGGGGCAGGTCTACTCTCGTTGGTGGACAACCCCGGGGAGTTCAACTATTTTTGTCTGATAATTTGACGAGTATTCTCCACTATCATGTACGACCATTAACCCTTTCAGTGCTAATGACGAGATATCTCGCTTTTTAAAGTGTGCCTGAACGGCGGATGACGAGATATCTCGCTCCACGGCCCACGCAGTAGTACGAAGTGCATATATCACTGTGCAAACTAGGCCAGCAGTGAAAGGGTTTTAAATTGGTATTACGGTAGGGGTGAAAGTAGGCACTGTTGTAGTAGTACAGTAGTCTGCACTCTGCACGTATCCCGTACGCACGTGCCCTCACTATGCACGCACACACACACACACCTTTTATGTGCTTCTTTATACACGGATGTTGATGAGAAAAAAAAGGGGTTCTTCTGGATAACACAACATGGTGGCAGCGGTGGGATTCGAATCCACGCCTCCGGAGAGACTGGAGCCTAAATCCAGCCGAGAGCCCGAGTTCAAGTACTCTGATTTTCTCCGATCGAATATTCGAGTATTCGAGTATTCTTCATCTCCTAAGAATTGCGCGCCAAGGGCCTTAAAATCACATTAGGCCATCATTTTTTTATATCTATGTTTCGCGTCAGTTCAACTTCCATAATCATATTATGCGAGAGATGGAAAAAAATAAAAAGTTGCAAAATAAAAAAATAAAAAAGCTCATCAGAGGTGTATAGAATTAGCTAGAGCTGTACATAGCACAATAGCTCGTTCATGTTGTACATTCGGAAAAAACGCCGTGCATCGAAGGACAAAGTTTGGGTTTTTGAGCATGAGTAAATATTCACTTTGGACAGAGGAGGCAACCGTTGGTGCCCATACTTCGCTGGATTATTGTACTCAGACTTCAGCAGCGGTGCAAAGAGCTCCGGAACGACGCATCCTCTCAGCTTGAGGCAATCGATGCGGTCTGATGTAAGCTCATAGAATACTGCTCGAGATGCCGAACAGAAGATTTACAGCCATTTCTGAATCCCAGCTTCGCCGTATGCAACCAGTCCACACTGGTGACTCTCGCGATCGTACACTCGCCGTGCATGTTCGATTTTTTATTTTTTCCGAAAAAAATCAAAACGTATGCGTGCGGACGACGCGAAACATAGATATACAAAAATGATGGCTTTATAGAACCGAGTGGCAGTCATTTTTTCTCGGTTATATTGGTTTATTGGTCATTTGTGCTGTCTCCACTCATGAACAAATGTTCACCACGCAGTCTGCACATCAATATCTGCCGACTACTGCTCTGAAACAGCAGATTTCTGTGGTAAATGCATGTACCATGTATGAACGAGTACTCTGATTTATTCCGAGTACGATTATTTTTGAAAAACCGAGCGAGTACTCGAGTATTTGGTATAATTGTTTCACCCCAATAAGTTATTACGGAATGTTTGGAAACTCCCTCGATAGGCGAAAGCCTTTGGGGAATCCTTGAACAATAAAATTACAAATTATGAACGCTTTGTCAGGAGATTTTGGATGGCTGTCTACTAATGAGGTTTGTTCTGTTGCTGTACATCTCTGGCAATGTTGTTACCAATGCAGCTCCAGCAACATCTGCCGCGACAACCCAAACTCCAACCACAACTGCAGCACCTACAACAACCCAAACTCCCACCACAACCGCACCTGTTGCGACAACCCAAACTCCACCCACAACCGCAGGTCCGTCTACCCAGGCTCCAACTACGCCTGTAGCCCATGCTAGCCTGCCTCACACAGCAGCTGCTGCCACGACGACGCAACATGTCCCCACCAGCTCGCCTGCAGTTACAAGTTCTTCAACTGTTGCAGTCACCAAACAAGCAACCGAATCTCGCACAAATTCATCCAGCGAGCCCACACCAGGCGCCAGTGGAAGCAAGCATGCACTTCGACGTCCTGAGATCATTGGCATCATCGCTGGCATTGGCGGCTTTGTGCTGGTGGTCGGTGCCGGCCTCCTCATTGCACGCCGTTACCGCATCAAGTCTCAGAAATTCTACAATCTGGGGCCCCAGGTCCCCAGCACTAGCTCTGCCTTATTCTAATCGGTGACAAGATGCCGCGCGCTTATGCTTGCTGACATAAATCTCTCTACCAGAGCGCCGTCTTGCGTTCGAGCTGATATCGCATGGCCGTGTGTGATGCTGTCCTTTTTCTACTCTGATAAGTGTGTGACGTTTCACATCATCATCCAATGCCTGCTTCGCTGTTTCTTCCAAATTCTTTACTTGTGTTCTAGCTGATATTGTCTGGCCACATGCGGTGTTGTCTTTCCTCTGTCTTCAACTGATCTCTCTCCTCGGTTACGTGTATGGCGAATTGAGAGATTGTTGTGTCCACTCTGCTGCATACATGCACACATTGCACTCGCGCGAAGGAAATAGTTACCTTCGGGGCAGCTTTCTTTCTTTCCAACTTTTCTCCACCATTGCGAACAATGCACATTGTCGCTCGCTGGTTTCAGCCATCAGTGGCTTATGCCACTCAGTGGAGCATTGAAGTTAGGGGTGAAACGGTTCGGGTAAGGAGCCGGTTTTGGAACCGCCAGTTGAAAAGAATCGGGTACCCGTTCCGTCAAATTTCGAACTCGAAAAATCTCGTTCTCGTACAAATACATGTACCGGTACACGCCAAGTCTACTCAAGATTTTTAAATGTCTTACCTTATGATCACCGCCCTTCCAAAGGGTTCTCCTATCGATCCTGGTCACTACGAGCGTACCTCCTTGTCAAGAGGGATGCTCCGTTGTCTCGTTCTTGCTCGTAAAAATGGTTTCTAACTTGAAAATAATTGGCACGGATGCATTTGGTCGGTCTGGAGAAAAGAGTGCATGGAACCGATACCCGAATCTTGGGAAACTATGCTGGCATTCGGGTACCCGAACATGAAAAACATGGAACCGTTTCACCCCTAATTGAAATGCAGGGCGAGGAAGAAGCTCTAGTGGCCTGGGTGGAAACAGGGAACAGTACCGGTACACGGGTGTGTGTGTGGGGGGGGGGGGGGGGGATATCACCCATCACCCGGATTTCAGGTGGTCCAGCCGATTGGGTTACTGTACTTGATTAAAAAAAGACACCGGGTCCGGCCATGGCCTGCCCGGCCGGGCTGGATGCCACAGCCCTGGTGGTGCAATGTACTACTCCCTGCGTGCAAACACGAGGCCAAAATGTGCCTCATTCATTGTACCCATTGGGTGCGTGGTTAACTTGGTGAAATGGTTAGTCGAACCATTATTTTCATTTGGAGCATTGCCACTGCCACTCCAAACCTGAGATTGTTGGTTTATTTACCAGCTTGCATGAAGATTATCACCCCCAGACCCCAGATAGCTTGAGGGATAATGTCGGCATACTGAAAAATGGCAGAATTCGGTACTTTTTCTGGGACATGTACATGTACGTTGCAGAATTCAAGGAAGTGCATGCCATACGGTTTGTACATGTGGGGTTCTGCCAATTCCACTGCTTCTTGGACAGAGTCTGCCAATTTTTGGCATTATGATTTATCCGCCAGCGTCACCCCGACAGCCAAGGGCTACATGTAGAATCTACCCCAAGCCCAAGCAGGGGACCCGTCTGCATAGGATTGGGTCCATGTACTTCATACTTGGCACCTGATTTTGTTGCGGGGGGGGGGGGGGGGGGGGCGACGAAGGAGAGGAGATTCTAAAAAAACCCGGCTTCACTTGCAATATGGAGCTCATTGAAACAAGAGCCAGAGGTCTTTAGAGCACCTCTACACAATAGCGAATATGACCGTGGGACACAATCAGCCTACGCAGGTAGATCTCTACCCAATGACAATCCTGGGTGATGTCTGCCAGATTTGGGTCGACTCTTCCCACTGGCATAGGTCGCGAAAGACTAAATAGAGGTCAGGGACAGCAATCCTCACTGAGGCTGCCATCCACCCTTCCACTCATGGGCCTGTCTACCCATCCGTTGTCGAGAAACTGTTTTGTCCCACTGTAGCTCAACAAGGTATTTTACTACTCCCTGGTTATAACCGGACGTGAACGGGGTGCGGAAAGCCGGCATTTTATCCACGACGCTGTGCATGTGACCCTTCCATGAAGCGCACCCTCGACCCCGCCGCCGAAAAGGGATCATCAAGCTGGCTGACATGCCGCCCGATCAAGCGTCATGGCCTGGCTGCACAAGCAGGCCTTTCGCAATGGCGTCTTTCAAGTTTGTCCGCTATGGTTGGACGCCGCCATCTGCCTCAGCAGTGTACCTGTGGCATGGCATTCTCGCTACAACACGCCTTAATCCTTATCCTGCCCGACAGGAGGTTATCCTGCAATTCGGCACAACGAGCTGCGAGACGCACTGCTTAAAGGCTCCTGGATGAGGTAGCCTACAACGTTGTAGTGGAGCCGGGTCTCCAGCCGTTATCTGGAGAGCAGTTTCGCCACCGCACCGCAATCCGGGAGGACGACACTCGCCTTGATTTTACGGCCAGCGGAGTGTGGGGTGGCCGGTTTGAGCGAACCTATTTTGATGTTCGGGTGTTCAACCCTTTGGCTAGCTCAAATCAGGCTCACTCCCTCTCCGCTACATATGCCAAGCATGAGGGTGAGAAGCGCCGACACTACGAGGAGCGTGTGCGGGAGGTCGAACATGCAGTGTGTGTACCACTCGTATTCAGCGCCACTGGAGGGCAGGGAAAGGCCGCTATTGCACTTACAACGTTAATGGGCGCCTCGCCACAATGCTTTGCGCGTGTGAGAAGCGGAAGGAGCCGTATTCGGTCATGATGACATAATCCGGTACGCGGTGTCGGCTTGGCTTTGCGCTGATTCGCTCGGCATTTGCGTGCCTCAGAGGTCACGGCGGTCGCCCTCACACTGTGACTCTCTGTGGCATCGACGGACTCCGCATCGCTGATGGTCTCCGAGTGCTGCTTTATTTATTTTTTATTTTTTTTAACTATTGACACAGCCCTACTGGAAAACAGGTGGAGAACAAAAAGAAACGAGGAAAAGGACAAAACATAGGGGATGTAGGGATGACGTGCTGATGTGCTGGGAGCAACTCAACCGACCAGAGGTCTCGGCGTCAGCGTTGCAACTAGGCATCGAAAAATGCTTGCCTTGCTAACCTTGGACATCCTGCATGGCACATGTATGTAACCATCGGGATCATAGTTCTCCACATTCTTGTGACGTGATCTTCAGTTGAGTTTGTCTTACACATTTTAGCTATTGGTAGTACATTTTTCCCTTCACCACAATAATTCTTGGTACAGTATTATTTTTGCCCGCGTAGAAGAGGCTTCTGAGTTTTCCAGGGAAAACTATTTTTTTTATCCACGAAACATTTTGTAGTGCACTAGTGAGTAGTGGTTCTACAACCACTACACATTTCACCTTGCAGGTGTCCTTGTGAGCTTGAGCCATACCGGTACTTCAAAAAGTAGACCGTTGACATCAACTAGCTGTTCAAGGACCTAGGTGAAAGATACAAATACATTTATCCATTTGTAAAGTTAGTTTTGCGACAAAAACAACATACAGTGCAAAGTAAGTTCAGTTTTACTCAGCTAGGGTGTCGTCAAATATTTGACGACACCCTGGTTTTACTGTTTCTAAGGCTGATTGCATGGGCCGACCCCGGCGCGGGAGGTTGTGTGCTGTGTTTCGTGCAAGGGCGCGAGCGATAAAACCAGTTCGAACCTTTGTGGTCCACTTTCAAGATTATGCACAGTAAAAAATTTAGCCTCTTAGGCCTCCATTCTCGGGTTTCGCAGCATGCCAATGGCGATGTCCGTTCTTCCCCGATTGCATCCAGTTCTTGTAGTGGGCAGATAGATCTCTTTTGCACTGAGCTGAGGGGAGAGCGGCGGAAGAGCGAGGAGTTTGAAATCCATGGCATTGGATGGCCACGTGGATGCTAGCGTACGAACGCTACCGTACAATTCAAGATCCGGGGATTTGCTTTTGCCCGCACTGTGCTCTCAAAAAATCGAGTTCGTGTCGCTGCTGTTGCCGCCGTCCAGGTGCATTTTTGCTGTTTCAAGTAGAAAGTCTTGATGTTCTCAAAGAGCTTCTGCGAAATTTCTCGTCACAGTGAGGATGTTTCGGACATTAACGTTAGCATAGCTTCTTCTGGACTCAGGCTGGAAGAAAGCGGCTGGCTGGTGGACAGGACGTGGATTTCGAAACCTTGCATCGCGCTTCAACCGTTGCAGGTTTTACCGCACATTTAGAAGTAAGTAGAAAATGTTAGCATACTGCTTCTAATGATCCTTTCCTTCACCGATCAAAATATTGTACAGTCACGTACTTGAGTTACATCTCTGTGTGGTCTAATGCCGCAGTGTAGGCTGAAGGCTCTCGTTAGGTTCTAAGTTCTAGTCATGCACTACAGTAACAAAGGACGTCTTGGTACTGGGTTTCTGTACACAAATACTCTAGTCCCAACCCAGGCAGGACAGCTACGTTGAACACTGGATGTCTGGCCAGCGGGGGGGGGGTAATATGTGGACAGAGCAGGGTCTGCTCCAGATCTGGGTCAATTGGGGGGGGGGGGGGGGGGTACTTGGGCCAGTTTGGAAAAGAACACCGGGTCACTTTTGACCCGGTTGGGAATACGCATGCTACATATACAGCAGGGAGTCGTAAACGATAATATTAATATTTACGGCTCCCTGATGTACATGTACATGCATTAGCCGCACTTGGACGTACCCGGCTCTGACCCGGTTGCAAGATTTGTGCAAGGTACAAGTGTACTCGGCTGGTTTGAAATCCCAGAGCAGACACGCTGGTTTGAAATCCCAGAGCTGCAGACGCTGAAGAGTACTGTACACTACACTATATGACACTGATTGATGACTGCTTCTTCACTAGACTCGGCCTATCACCATGACGACCGAGAACAAAACAGCAGGTTGCACTTCAAGCCCACCCGTCTTCAGAAAAGGGAGAAAATAGATCCCCCCCCCCCCCCCCCCCCCCCCCCCAGTGTCCTCTTGGAAGGCCAGCGGTCCTTGAGACACACCACGGTAAAGGTAGGAGCGGGGCGACAACAGGTTGTAGCTACTGATGGTGCATTCGAGGACGTGCAGTTAATGGGTGACACCTTGTGTGCTTAGTGAATCTTCATGAAACCTGGAGTAACACAACTTGAGGAAACCTTTCCCCTCTGTTGTTTTATCCTTGCGCTATGCAAGTTGGCCGAATAGGATTTTCGGTCTTTGACCACTTTGATTGTGGGTCTGATCAACTCATCTCCCACGGCTTTAGGAGCTACAGGCGCACATTGGTCATTGCGCATGGTCACCGGTGGCTTTCCTGCTGATGTTTAAAACTCACGCTGACCGAGCCTCATGTGAGCCAAGAGCTTCATTATAATTTTCTTATCCACAAGCACAGTCATGCTGCTGCAAAGTACTACCATGTTGTTGGTTTGACAGCGTGAAACAAGGCGGAGGACACCGCGCTCGGAAAATGCTGTCAAACTAACAACATGTGTGAACTAAAATAAGGTTTATCTAATACTAATACTAGTACTCGGGAGAATGAAGTTGAAGACACCACTGCAGCTGTACTTATGAGAAGGAGAGCTCTGTGCCAGAACTTTGCAGCTTAGAGAGTGTGTGTGGGCAGGCGTGTGTTTACCGCCATATTGCCAGGTGTGTCTTTACCACCATATTTATCAACCATAATACTAGTACTAGTACTAGTATTGTACTAGTATTGGTTTACACAATTGGGTGAACTCACCCATTCCACAATTCTCTGCAAATCTGAACCATTCCATTATACGTGACAACGTGACAACGTTTCGGCACTTGGCCATCGTCAGGTAATAACAATGAAACGTTGTATTATAATGGAATGGTTCAGATTTGCAGAGAATTGTGGAATGGGTGAGTTCACCCAATTGTGTAAATACTATGAAACTGCAGGCAGCCTCAAAACTTCTTCTCAGTACTACTAGTATTGGTTTACCTAATACCATAAGGTACTACCAGTAAAAAGGACCAAGGAACTACAAGTTACGCTATAATGTCCACTAGCACCACCCGTTACTAAACAATCAACGGGTGGTGTTAGTGGACATTATAGCGTAACTTGTAGTTCCTTGGTCCTTTCTACTTTTTAAAAATAATCCTTGGCTCTCCATCCGAGTTCATACTACCAGTATATAGTCCACTTAATGCCACTGTTGATGTTTCTGCAGGGACCACGGACGCTATGTGTTCAGTTTAATGGAGGCTAACATTATGCATACTGTGCCATACACTCTCTGGCCTAGGCTATCGAGCACGGTGCGTACAGCGGAACCTGTCTAAGGCGACCGCTCATGGGACCTTCAAAACGTGGTCTCTGTTACCAGGTGGTCTCCTTATCCAGGGTCATTTGACTGAGAATGGCATGCCCTGGTCCTGGTTTCAGTGGTCTTCTAGGACAGGTGGTCGCCTTATCCGAGTGGTCGCCTTGGCAGGTCTTACTGTAGTTAAAACCACACACCCATTGTCCAGCCATACACTGTTGATGGGCATATCCCCACCGCTCACCACGGACATGCCGAACCAACACTCTGCTGCAGCAGAGCACAAGAAGTGCATGAACTCGTTGAGAAAATAGTGTTGTACTTTCCGCGTGAACATGTTCTACAGGTCGTGGACACGTGTGACCGCAAGCACTGCCCGGCTGTTTTGCACCGGCGGCGAGGAGAGGGGCACCATGATCCAGGCCGGTAAGTGTCCTGAATAGACCTAGTCTCTAGCACAGCACATTGCAGTCCTGGTCTCATCCACAGTGCATTGCAGTCCTGGTCTCTACCACAGCGCTTTGCAGTCCTAGTCTCTAGCACAGCACATTGCAGTCCTGTGCTGTGATAGAGACCAGGACATTTGTCCTGTCAAGGCAGGATTCCGCTTGGCACCGGGTCCGGCAAACACATATTTCACTGTACACACATGCCATAGCATATGCCTGAGAGTTACTTTAAAAGTTAAACTGAAATGTCCCTATAGAGGACTTTCCATTACATCACCTTTTTGGCGCCTTCCCGGTGTCCACCCAAAGATCACCCATAAGACAAGTCCGTGTCCTACGGTAAAATGTGCTTGGGTGGCAAAAAGAGAATCAAATGTGTTGTTCGGTGTACGGTTGAAAATGATGTTGCAGGCCGTCGCAGTGGTGAAGCACTTTTGCTTTTCTTTGATGTGGTGAATAGTTTCGGTAAGTCGCGAGGATTACTAGCCGCAGTTACTCTACTGTTTATTCCAGCCTTGAAGAGGCGTTGCCGCGAGAAGATTGACAGAATCCGTGGGCCCAGTACATTGATCCATATTTACCTATGGACGAAGACCTTTCAGCCAATCCCCCTGCGTTGGGTATCCAGGCCTCTCTAAATATTTAGTGAATGTCCCCAGCACATATGCAAAGGACTTTCTAAAGTCTTACAATAGCCCTGATGGATACAAATGTATGTGTCTCATTGCTGACTGGGTTGGCACATTATCGTGTCTTGCCCAATCGAAGGAAGAAACAACAACTGTCAACAAAATTCGTTTGCAAACGTCAGGCACTCGCAGAGTGTTTTTGCCGAACCTGTCCATCCTTGGGTAGCTGCTGAATGACCTGGAATTGTTTTTTGGCGCACACTGCACTTGCATGGTGGGCCTGGGAGAAGCATGCTCCCATGTTGCTGCAGTGCAGTGTTGTTTTGACTGAATTTACGTTGGAGACTGAAATGTGATGTGTGCTGAATGTCAACACCTACACCATTGGGTCACTCACCAGTGGCTGGCACCGTCAATGAACACTACACGAAAATAGTGTACATGGATTTTACTTCAGCTGGGCAGAAATTGGAGCACCGTGCCCATAACCTACAAGTAGTCTCACTTCTCTTTCGCTGCCTGACTCTCTCTCTCTGTCTCTCTTGCTTTGCATGCCTGTCAGTGTATCCATGTGTGTGTGTGTGAGCGTGTGTGTGCGTGCGTGTGTGGGTTTTTCTTCCTTATCAGTACGAGTATGACAATGTTGACATGCGGTGGCTGGTAGCACGAAAGCTGACAAAGTCAAACACGGCCATCATCATCATTGGTCCTATGTAGCCAAAAAGTTGGTGTAGTGGCGAACTTAGTTGTCCTGATCCTAAAACACGCTGATGAATGCACATCCAATACAGCAATTGTTTTTTCCTGGTCGTCCCTCGACCTGGCATTCTCCATAAGCAGTTGCTGATTACCGGTAGAGTGTCTTGCATTACTGCCTTTGCAAGAGTTACACAAGAAGTAAGATCAAGATGATCCTCACCACAAGAAGATCAAGAAGCTGAATACATGTACCTAATTGTCCAGAAAGACAGAAGATGAGGTATACCAGTATGTGCCGCAGCAGATGAAGAACTGCACAGCGCAGCAACCAAGTGGGAAGCAGAAGAAGATTGCGCAAGTAGGTCGATCAGAGTACCGGTATTATTTTATCCATGACAAAGGAAATACACATTGTGCAGAACATGAAGCATACACACTCGCATGGAAGAGATAATGCCGGAGTTGCACCCAGGGCCAGTACTAGACTATAGCTAGCACCACCAGTCATGTAGAGGCACGTGCATAATAGAGCTGGGTACATTAGTCATTACCATCAGCATCAGCACTATCAATCATCAAACTCCAGCTATACCTTGCACCCCAACAAACTAAGTAAGTTGATAGTGTTCGGAATCATCTTCGTGTTTCCGCCTTTACTGGTGCTGCCACAAATGAGCTGAACAAGTTAGTTAGTTAATTCGATACGTACTGGGGTGACAGGGATGATCATGACTTTTCTCTTCGCCAACGAAGTGATGGAACAATATTCGTGTACTTCGAAGTATTTGCATAAGGAGCGAAGTTCTCGAGTCGTGTGTCCGTCATCCACTGGTTCCGTCGTTCTCCATCGTAGGGAAAACGATAACAACTCAAAGACGATCCAGGTGTGGGAACATCCGATCGCGAGCAGCCCTTTGGTATTCTCAAACTACAGTATGCAAAATGGAACTTCTTTCGAAAAACACTGTTTCTTTCCAGTGCAGTCTTCTTTTTTTGCCACCCAAGCTCCGTTTCAAGTCCGGTGATCGGTGGTGAACTCGATGATCTTTGGCCCGAATCCTCATAGGCCGCACGGTATGACTCATTGGAAAGTCCTCTATAGGCTATACAGTCAACCTCCTGAATAACGACCTCTGGTACATGTATAACAACGTCAAAAGCACTATATTACCACCGCTACTATTTCAGCAAGCAACGGAACTTTGATGTCTCTTTATCCGATCCCTGTGCCTGTAATTCTTTTTCTCTTATTGCCCACAGGCGATCGTGAGAATAAAATATTTCAAACAACAACTCGTGAGGAACGACACATTATTTGGCCCTACAGAGCGTTCCAAAAAAAAATACAGATGCGTGATTTCAAAAAGCCGTTAGGCCAACATCTATACCACATAAAGTCTATGATTACTTTGTGCTGTGCATAAAAATCCGAAATTGGGTGTTTGCTACCCGATCGCTTAAAAATCTATATGAGAGTATTTGCGGGAAGGACCTGAGCAATATTCCGAAAAACATTCTCAAAAAGCTTCAGCCAAATTCGAAATATTTCAAAAATACCTTGCGTCTATAATTTTGAAATGGACTGTGGCAGCCATTTGCCTGCATTTTTTGCACATCAGGAATAACGACAACTTGCGAATACCGACACCTTTCTCATGCACAATCGAAGGCCGTTACTCGCAAGGTCAACTGTACTTTGCGTGTGCTGTGTTGTGTAATGCGCGTGATCAGTGTCATGTTTTATCTTATCTCTTTTTTTTATTCCAAACAATACACGGCTGAGGTAGCCAATGACCACTTCGTCTTTGCGTGGCGATTGCAGGGGTTTTATAGCCAACCACGGTCATGCATCTTATCTCATCTCATCTTATCCCTTCTGTAGGTGTTGTGTGCCTCCTCGGTGTGCTGCTACTCTCAGCTGCTGCTGGTCTCGGTGCGGGTAAGTTGCTACATGGCACAGGGCACAGTCGTGTGTACTGCTCTGCACACATGTAGGCACTGCATTTACAGGTCTTTGTGTGCTGCATGGCACAGGGCACAGTCGTGTGTACTGCTCTGCACACATCTAGGCACTGCATTTACAGGTCTTTGTGTGCTGCATGGCACAGGGCACAGTCGTATGTACTGCTCTGCACACATGTAGGCAATGCATTTACAGGTCTTTGTGTGCTGCATGGCACAGGGCACAGTCGTGTGTACTGCTCTGCACACATGTAGGCAATGCATTTACAGGTCTTTGTGTGCTACATGGCACAGGGCACAGTCGTGTGTAATGCTCTGGACACATGTAGGCAATGCATTTACAGGTCTTTGTGTGCTGCATGGCACAGGGCACAGTCGTGTGTACTGCTCTGCACACATGTAGGCAATGCATTTACAGGTCTTTGTGTGCTGCACGTGTTTAGAAGTGGTAGAATGCAAGCAAAGAGATGTTTTGACTAGTTTGAGGGAAAGACACAAACGGGAAAAGTCTGAAGAAAAAATTGACCCTCACCACCAGGACTCGAACCAGGGACCCTCGCTTGTAGCTAGCGATGCTCTAACCACTGAGCTATGGTGTAGTCGTCATCCCAGCAGAGACCGTTCAACATTTTCTTCAGACTTCGAGAGATATTTAGATAGATAGATTAGATACAAGTAGATAGATAGGTTGATGAATGGATGGATGGATAGATAGGCAATGATAGCGATGCTACAGCAGAAGCCATAGTAACACACACACACACACACACACACGCACATACACACACACACACACACATACACCTGTCCTGTTGAGCCACTGCCATGAAGGTTACGTGGGCCCCGGAGGGGCAGCTGAGAGAGAGGAGGAGCACACAGCCCTGTGACGATCCAGGTGATGCGGTAAGCGAAATCGGCGGGAGCAGGCGCAAACACACGTGAAACCCTGACGGTCCTGAACGGTCGGACACACATACACACACACACGCGCACACACACTCGGCCTGTAATTGCCATTCCCCGAACGTTCATTTCATACAAACTAATGCACCCTATTATGGAGCATGACATTTTGCCCCAATGGGGCAGGGGGGGGGGGGAGGGGTGCAGTTCATACCCCAGCTAGGTCCCGGCCCCAGAATTATGGTATTCACTGGCACAATGTCAGAATCATGATACTGCTTTGCTGCGAGCAAATTTTAGTAAGAAAGATAGCAAAGAGCGAAAAAGTCCTTCCTTGATGTATTGCATTTTCTTCCTTGTTGTGGGATGGAATACTCATTTAAAATAGTTTTGTATATGTTTGCACTCAGCCCGACCGGACCAGTGCAAATCTGGACAAGTGAAGTGTCCGGACAAGTCCAATTGTGTGGTTCTGGTCGATGGCTTCACGGGCCGCTGTTATTGTCCGGGGAATGTGAACGTTACCGCAGCTAACAACTGTGATGGTAAGCCATCTAGTGTACGTGTGTGTGTGTGTGTGTGTGTGTGTGTACGTGTGTGTGTGTGTGTGTGTGTGTGTGTGTGTGTGTACGTGTGTGTGTGCGAGTGTGTGTGTGTGTGTGTGTGTGTGTGTGCGTGTGTACGTGTGTGTGTGTGTGTGTGTGTGTGTGTGTGTGTGTATACATACATGTTAACCATGGACTGCTTCTGGCTAGATTAACTCTTGTGTAATCATTGGTGCTAGTGAAGCTTATGTCAGATCCACTCTGATTGAGCGACGCACACTAGTAGCAAGTATTACCTTGACTGGGTGCAGGGGTAACTGCAGTTGGATCCCGGGACGGATACCCTGATGCCGTCAATCCTTTTTCTGCACCTTGTCCTTACCCACTTACTGAGGTGTGGTGAGCCCATAAGTGGGATCATTTTCAAGTCCACTCAGAGTTTTGGGGATTTCAGGGGGTGTCGGCCGTTGGGCGGTTCAATAATCCAAGTGAGTCATCTTTCCAAGATTCCTTTTGAGTCTCTCCCCCCTCCGAGTCGCAGGGAGACCCACGTGACCAGTTTTGGCAGTGAGCAACAAGTACAACAAGCGTGCGTGTGTGTTTGCGTGAGTACGTGTGTGTGCGTGTGTGCGTGTGTGCGTGTGTGTGTGTGTGTGTGTGTGTGTGTGTGTGTGTGTGTTACCCACTTCTCTCTTCTGTGATCAGAGATCCCTGTTGTGAAGGGTTCTCCGTTTTTTGAAGCGCTACCTGTCACCGCTGGTGAGACTCTTCGACTGAGTTGTTCATTTGACACAACACTTCGATATCCAGTGCAGTGGATTAATGTTGCCAGCAACAACACGATCAAGGGAGGAGGAACTTCACAGCGCACAGTGGTAAGATGCTGTCTCCCTGTCTCTGTCTGTATCTCTCTCAGCCTGTTTGTATCTCCTCTCCTTCTCTCTGTCTCGCTCTGTCTCTGTTGTGTATGCAAGTTAGTCATTATATATCTACTACACCGTTTGTTACTGTATTGCGCATGCTCGCATATGGTTGTTGTTGTTACTTTACCTGACCAAGAGGAATGTCTTACAAATGCTAGTGTTTGTGTGTGTCAGTAAGAATGCATGAGTGTAATGGAATGTTAGTCCGCAAGGGGACATAACAATTTGGCGACGAAGATAAAAGACGAAGATGTCGCGATCGAAGCTTGAAATATTTGAAAAAGGTGATTTTCGTGAGTATGTAGAGAGACTCACGTTTTATTTTATCGCCAACAGTATTGGACAAGTCGCAGCTGGGGCAACCGCGGACCAGGAGAGAGCGGCGGACACGCAAAAGGCAGCTGTCCTGATCAGTCAACTCTCTGCTGAGAACTACTCGATTCTGAAGAGTCTTTGCCTGCCGGACAAACCAGCGCAGAAAACGTTTGAGGAACTCGGAGAATTGCTTTCAGAGCACTTCAAGCCTAATGTCAGTGTGTTGGCGGCGACTCATAGATTCCAGAGGATTTGTCAAAAGGATGGAGAGTCAGCAACACAGTATGCAGCTAGACTAAAGCAAGCAGCCATGGACTGTAAGTTTCAGGCGTATTTGGACAGGGCACTCCGAGACCAGTTCGTCAGTGGGTTGAAGTCGATGAGTGTTACGAAGGAGATATTGTCAAAAGCAAAGGAGACCTCAAGTTTGGCGGACATTGTGACGATGGCATCAGCCTATGAAACTGCATCGAGAGAGTCGGAACAATTGACGGCGCAGTCCGTCCACGCCGTTCGTTCGCGCCAGTCGACGAGCAAGCCAACTCCAACTTTCAAGTCGCACGACAAGAAATGTTTTCGGTGTGACAAGGCTGGTCACAAACCGGAAGAGTGCCGCTTCAAGAGTGTGAAGTGTCACGCGTGTGGTACGGTGGGTCACATCGAGAGAGCTTGCCGCAAGAAGAAGTCTGGACAAACCGTCCATCACATCGCGGAAGAAATTGGTGAGTTCGTTCCATGTACTAGTAAACCCGATGTCACCATGTATAGTGTAAATGCAATGGGGCGACTACCGTACACTGTATCATTAGATGTAATGGGTACCACTATCCAAATGGAGATTGATACAGGAAGTGCTGTCACGATTCTCAGCAGCGCAGATTTCTTGCAATGCAATGGTGTGCTGAGTAACCTGATGGAATCCAGTATCAACCTTGTGTCCTACTCTGGAGATGTGATTAATTGTCTCGGGGAAGCGGAAATGGAGTTCCGAATGGGCACACAATTGCACACACTATTGGTGAGGGTTACAAATGGAAACCGTCCATCTATTCTGGGCAGAGATGCAATGGCTTTGTTCAAACTCCCCTGGAAATCAATTTTCGAAGTGCACCAGGTCGAAAAGTTTGGCGCTAAATTCATTGAGAAATACCCAGGGTTGTTCGACACCTCAGAAGTGGGAAAGGTGAAAGGCGTGCAGGTGAAATTGCATGTGTCTGATGAGAGCCCTGTTTACCGAAAGGCAAGGCCGGTACCACTGTCAATTCGGGAGAGCTATGTTGAGGCTCTGAATAAATTGGAAGCAGATGGTATAATCGAGAAAGTCACGCATTCAGAATGGGCCTCCCCCACTGTCACGGTAGAGAAATCAGGAGGTGGGTTGAGAATCTGTGGTGACTACAGTGGCACTATCAATCTGCATTCTAAATGCGAGCAATACCCGCTACCCACTCTTGAGGAGCTATTGCACAAATTGGGCCCGGGGTCTAAATTCACGAAGCTGGATTTGTCGCAAGCCTACCACCAGCTAGAGATAGCACCTGAATGTCGGAAGTACACCACGATCAATACCATGCAGGGGTTGTATCAGTACAAACGACTCCCTTTTGGTTTTCACAGCGCCGTATCTATTTTCCAACGGGTAATGGAAGAAACCCTTAGCGATTTGCCAGGATGCGGGGGCTACATCGACGATGTGTTGTGTACTGGTCGTGATGAGGAGATCCATGAGAAAAATGTGGATCAAGTGCTATCTTGCCTAAATGAGAAAGGATTCAAGCTCAATCCTAAGAAGTTCAGCTACATGGCGGATAAGCTAACGTACCTCGGTCATCAGGTAACCGCGCAGGGAATCGCACCCTCGCCTGATCGAGTGAATGCCTTGAAAGTCGCAAAGCCGCCTAACAACGTGAATGAATTGTACTCTTTTCTGGGTGCGGCCAATTTTCAACGGAAATTTGTACCTCGGTTCGCAGAGATTGCTGCACCACTGTACAACCTGCTCAGGAAAGAAATGAAATGGCAATGGAGCAAGGCAGAGGAAGATGCATTCCAGGCCTTGAAAGATGCAATGTGTGAGCATACGCTATTAGCACACTACGATGTCAAGAAGCCAGTCACACTCCAGGTGGACGCTTCTCCAATGGGTCTAGGTGCCGTACTATTGCAAAGGCAAACGAATGGTGATGTTTTGCCGGTTGCTTACGTGTCAAGGAAATTGACACCGGCTGAATCGCGTTATGCACAAATCGAACGGGAAGCCGTAGCTGTGGTTTTCGGTGTTACGAAGTTCCAGAAATACTTGCTAGGGCGCCACTTCACGCTTCAAACCGACCATCAACCACTATTGAAGTTACTGGGAAACAACGAACCAGTTCCTACACTTGCATCAGCTCGCATCAAGAAATGGGCACTAATGCTAGCTGGCTATGATTATGAGATCAAGTATTTGCCAGGCAAGGAAAATGTCTACGCGGATTTCCTGTCTAGGCAACCATGTGAGAATATCAGTCCGTCTGCAGAGGAAATGGTTACGGTTCGTGTCTTGCTAGTGGAGGAAGATACGATAATCAAAGCAGACGTAGTGAAATCGGAAACAGCTCGTGACCCTGAGCTATCTAAGGTGCTCTACTATGTGGTGAATGGTTGGCCTAGCTCAGTACCCCAATCGTTTCGGTCTTACCACAATAAGAGGGATGAGCTGTCTGCGGAAGATGGTATCCTATTGTGGGGACAACGAGTTGTCATACCCAAATCACTAAGAATGGTATTGCTACGTGATTTGCACACGGAGCACTTTGGCATGGTCAAAACCAAGCAAATGGCACGACGGTACTTATGGTGGCCACATGTGGATCAAGAGATTGAAATGTTAGTCAAGGCATGTGCTCAATGCCAAGAAAGTGCGAAATGTCCACCTGCCAAGTCGGGAACCTGGTCATGGCCAAACGGTCCATGGAAACGGGTGCATATCGACTTTGCAGGACCATTCATGGGCAAGATGTTCCTGGTTGTGGTGGATGCATACACAAAGTATCTGGATGTAATTGCAATGTCTAATGCCACGTCTGCAACCACTATTGCGGCTCTGCGGCACGTGTTCTCTGTGTTTGGTCTGCCGGAGCATCTTGTTTCAGATAATGGAACCCAATTCACGAGCGAGGAATTCAAGGCTTTCCTCCGTGCCAACGACATTGTGCACACCCTGACGGCTCCAGGCCATCCGGCTACGAATGGACTTGCTGAGCGCTATGTGGGTGTGTTTAAGCAGAAGTTGAAGGAAATGGGTGCAACGAGCGAACCACTGCAAGCTCGGCTCGACAGGTTTCTGCTAACGTACCGCACGACACCCAACCATGCCGGCAGAACACCTGCGGAGATGATGTTTGGACGCCAGCCACGCACGCGGCTCAGTGCTCTGCGTCCCTCGCAGGTACGTCAACAAGCAAAGGCTTATGAGGACGGCAATCGCGTCAAGCCAGCGTTCACAGAGAGTGACTCTGTGTTTGCGCTCAATTTCGGCAAAGGTAATCGTTGGGTCCCGGGACGAATTGTGCGTGTCCTCAGTGACTACAACTATGAAGTACAAGTGGGTGATGTGTTGTGGAAGCGTCACCGAGATCAGTTGCGTCTACGGTCAGTTCCGGCAAGCTTGAGTGCATCGCTGCCAGAACCACTGTTGGATACAATCGATCAGATGTCACCGTCACCAGTGCTGTCAGACGTAGGAGAGTCGTCACGGGCCAGTGATTTTCCGGCTAGCGTCTCGCCACAGTCTGCTACTGTACAAGTTGAGGCGGATCCTCCTTGTGAGCAGTCTGCTCCTGAAGTTGGTTTACCACAGGTTGAGAATACTCCCTGTGAAACCACTGTTAGACGTTCGTCTCGGCGTAGTGTTCGTCCGGATAGACTGATTGAACAGCTTTGAGCCGTTCCCTGATATGTCATTGCTGGACTGTTTAGCGAACTAGTAATTATTACCATGTACAATAGTGTGCAAGATCCTTGGTATTGCTAATATTGACTGACGGATTCCTGCGTCAGATTATGTTATTGTAGTGCTGTGTCAAAGTTTAAGAATTCACGTACGGTGGATTGATGAACTTATTTTATGTGTTGCTTCAACGATTTTGAGGTATTTAATTGTGGTAGAATATTCCCTGGAACATTCTTGAAAGGGGGCAGTTGTTGTGTATGCAAGTTAGTCATTATATATCTACTACACCGTTTGTTACTGTATTGCGCATGCTCGCATATGGTTGTTGTTGTTACTTTACCTGACCAAGAGGAATGTCTTACAAATGCTAGTGTTTGTGTGTGTCAGTAAGAATGCATGAGTGTAATGGAATGTTAGTCCGCAAGGGGACATAACAGTCTCCTTCTTTGTCTCGCTCTGTCTCGCTCTGTCTCCTTCTTTGTCTCTCTGTCTCTCTATCTCTCTATCTCTCTCTCTCTCTCTCTCTCTCTCTCTCTCTCTCTCTCTCTCTCTATCTCTCTCTCTCTCTCTCTCTCTCTCTCTCTCTCTCTCTCTCTCTCTCTCTCTCTCTGGTTGCAAGTTTTCACCGCCAATCCTGCCATATCAGGTATGAACCTAACACCGGCTTTCAGTTCACCGGATCGTGATGAGCGTTGATCAAGGCTAACCTCGCGTAATAGCTGGGTGCAACATTTCCTTTCAGCACTCAACATGTTGTCCCCCCCCCCCCCCCCACACCTCTCTCTCTCTCTTTCACTCTCCCGTCACTCTTTAAGTTTCTCTTTAACTCACTCACTCTGATCAACTGTCTCTATATCTCTCTCACTCTGATCAACTCTCTCTCTCTCTCTCTCTCTCTCTCTCTCTCTCTCTCTCTCTCTCTCTCTCTCTCTCTCTCTCTCTCCTTATATATATCTCTCTCACTCTGATCAACTCTCTCTCTCTCTCTCTCTCTCTCTCTCTCTCTCTCTCTCTCTCTCTCTCTCTCTCTCTCTCTCTCTCTGCGTTCCTCTCTGCGTCTGTCTGTCTGTCTCTCACTTTGTCTCTCTCTATCTTTCTCTATCTCTATCTCTCTCAATACAGGCAGCAAATGGTCTAGTGCGCAGTGAAATTAGTTTCATTCCCAAAAAGAGCATGCTTGTGGCATGCAAATGCCGTAACTCTCGTGGATCCGCTAAGGCCTTCCGAGGTATTGTTGTGAAGCCAAAACCTTTGCACGGTGAGTGATCGTGCTGTATGCTGAGGTTCTTCTTGTTTCTAGTCTTATTATTGTTCTTTCATCTCAGCCTCTCCTTGCTTCTTCCCTCTACCACATAGTACCCTCTTTCTCTCTCTCTCTCTCTCTCTCTCTCTCTCTCTCTCTCTCTCTCTCTCTCTCTCTCTCTCTCTCTCTCTCTCTCTATCTTTCTCTCTCTCTCTCTTTCTCTCTCTCTCTCCCTCTCCCTCTCCCTCTCTCTCCCTCTCAGCATCTATTGCGGGTGACCGGCGTCCTTTGTTTCCTCTCAGTCCCTGACATGAACTGTAGCTCAACATATATGTAACCGATACAGTCGCGATACTCACGAATAACATTCCTCAACCGAGCGTGAGAGATGCTTTGTTACTTGCGAGCTCTTGTTATTCATAAGAACAAGATTACAAAACAACAAGAATGTGCAATTGCCTGCACAGCCTCTATCCAGTGCTGCGACGGTAGAACTTCACATCACGTGACACGGTCCTAAAGTTATTGTGGCGACCAGTGCAAAGTGACCACAAGAGAGTTGAACCCAGAGCAGGGTCTGTCATGCACAGGGTGCAAATAATGTGTACGAGTTCGTCACCTGATGTGAGGTTCTGCCGTCGCAGACCCCATAGCTGGAGTTGCACACTCTGGGGGGGGGGGGGGGGTCTGTACGAGGTGATTCGTCATTATTTAACACGAAAGTAAAAGAAGCCTTCCGTAGGGTTCGAGGTGCGAATCTTTCCATTTCTTCCTCTAAAAATGTAATACTGATGTCGTTAGATTGCAATGGTGGGTTGTGCATTCAGATAATCCTTGGTGTTGGGAAGCAGGGGGCAGTTGAAAATGGCAATTTTTCTGCATATTATTTGTTGTGGTCATTTCTTAACATCACGGTAAAATAGGCCTTAGCAGCACAATTTCAAGTCAGTTTTCAATAGAAAGAGACCCTACGTGTCCAGGATCGTCCAGAAAGACTGGATCAAGAATATGTTCATCCAAATACGAGCCATTCAAGCTTGCATAGCAATAGATGTATCACCCTGATTTCATGTGCAATTGTGATCAACATCTGTGAGTAAATTCAGTAATTGCCAATGTTTGGCCAATACCAGGGCCAACACACCGACATTTCTCCTTCCCAGGCGTCCCATCTAGTGTGTAGTTATCATATGCTTCCTCTTCAGCTAAATGTGTTGTCACTGGAGGTTGAAACCAGCGGCTATGACTCGCTTATACTCTATTTTACCGTAAACATCGCGCACATGCAGACTGAAAGCTCTTGCAATGTCACTTCCTGAAGGAATATCAGTCTCAATTTTGGAGGCGAACTTGACAGAACATTTGCAATGGCAAAAAGAAATTTGACATGACTTTTGCAGGCGCTGGCAATGAGATATTTTACCGATTTGTTAAGAAATGACCCAATGTTAAAAAATTACGAATCACCTCGTACTCTTGATAACAATGATAGGCTGCAGCTAATGGTTTTTGATCTTCAGATGATGTGATTGTACGAGATAAGCGGGATTCACAGAAGCTTTTTTTGCGATGCGACACGCGATGCGACACGCGATCTGCGATGGACGCGTGCGATGCAAACTCGCGAAATACCATTCACAGAAGAAGTCAGCGATGCGACAAAGTCTTGCTGATTTGGGTACGTCACCATGGTATTCGCGCGGTTTGGTACAACTTGTACAAATTTATAGACAACTCTTGAACCTTTGTACAACTTTGCTGTAGAAAAGGCCAACATTGTACGCCAAATCGCATGTCGCATCGCAAAAGTTGAGTCAAGCTCAACTTCCGCGATGGCCCTGTTGCGGCAGTTGCGTGGGGTCCGCGATGGTTGCGTTTTGGGGATTTCCCGGTTTCGCGGCTGTCGCATCGCAAAAAAACCTGTGAATCCCGCTATACTCTTTATTTTGGAAATGTTAGGTGCTCAACATGTTTAGTAGGTGGCCAAAAAAACATGTTAGGTGAACAGGAATTTATGTACGGAGATGCAGTTCCCTGTTGAGTGACATCAAGAGTACATAACCCCCCAGAGTGTGCAACGCCTGATCCAGCTCTGCATAGGGTCTTGGTCGAGCGGAATCGGATCTTTGCGTCATAATACCGTACACATCTGAGGGGAACCCGGGGAGTCGCGGGTACTCTCGGATCAAAAACAAAGGTGCCCTGCCTCGAGACCGGCCTCGCGCTGGCGTGGAGTGTACGCATGGCATCAGAAGGTCCGATTACGCTCGACCAAGACCCTATGCAGAGATGGATACAGGAGTTGCACACTCTGGGGGGGTTATGTACTCTTGGTGACATGTGTCAATACTTACGTACGAAAGAGATACACTGAAAGTACCGTGTATATAAGTACAGTCGTCCCTCTTTAACCCTTTGTCCTTTATAAACCATCACCCTCTATAAACCAGCACAATTTTCATTAGCCAAAATGTCCTGGTCGTGCACATTGCAACGGTAGATCAGATTTGTTAGTTGAGCAGAATTTCTCTGGCACAAAACTAATGTTTCCGGATTTTATAGGGACCACTACACTGGTGCATTGAAAAATTTATGAAATTACAGTTTGCCACACACTCATCTCAATGTGTGCACTGCGTTCACTGATGTTGTTCCCAGCAGGGCCGGCCGTGGCCACGTCTTCTTACCTCGTCACACACGTGCCACACGGCAAGAGCGCGAACCTCTCTTGCGCCTTCACTGGGCTTCAGACGAGCGGCGACGTTCAATGGCTGCGCAACGGGAGTGACGCGAACGTCCTGGCGGACAGTACGATGACTAGCACACGTCACGTAAGTACTTCACTACACTGCAGGGATATCAAACTACAGTACATTTCAAACTACAGTGCATTTCAAAAATATTGACGTGTGGTTTCAAAAAAACCGTTAGGCCAGCATCTATACCACATAAAATCTGTGATCATTTTGTGCACAAAAATTTCGAAATTGGGCGTTTGTTATCTGATGGCCTATCTGACTCACTTGTGAGGTCTGCATTCGCCACTAAGGTGTAAAGACATAGTGGTGGCCTGCGGAAGCGAAGGCTATAGCTTGTGTGTTTCTGAACATTCAAGTGATGCTAACGCGGATCCCGCGAATATTATTATTTTATTAATAATCTATTATGAGAGAAGTTGTGAGAATTACGGAGGATTAGCAAGACGAAATTCGCGTTCGCGTTCGCTCTCCAAGGAAAGTCGAACTCAGTGACGGAATTCGCGTTATGAGAAGGATTAGCAAACAGAATTCGCATATGCATGACGTTGACACGACGTACATCGTGTACAGAGAACAGCGTTGTAAATTTATGACTGCCCTGACACGAATCCGCGATTCGTATTCCGACTACTTTTCCGAACGAAAAATGTGAAAGTTCGCAATCCAGTTCGCGAACTGAAAAATGTCTGCGAACGCGAACGCGAATTTCGTCTTGGTAATCCTCCGTATTACCTGAGCAATATTCTGAAAAAATTCTCAAAAAGCTCTAGCGAAATTTGAAATATTTCAAAAATACCGTGCGTCTATATTTTTGAAATGGACTGTAGTGACATTGTTTGCTCTGTCCCCTTGGCCATTTAACCACTTAGAATAGGCACAGTAGATTTCACATTGCAGATACAGCATTTGTTTGCATGAACATTGCTTCACAGGGTGTGCACAGCAAGGACGAAGCTTTTTTTGAAAATCTTTTAATTTGATTGCGGTAATATGTTGTCCTCGGCGGTACTTGATTGCTGACGTATCGCTGAACAATGAGAGTCACCTGGTTCATGCTCGGATAAGATGTATGACTACTTATTGCGTATTGGATTATCGATCTATGACCCCTTTGGTGGGTCTGAGCTACTCACCTCCCGCTGCTTCAAGAGCAGCATCTGCGCCTTGATCCTGGAAGTTGGTGGCATTCCTACTATGGATGCGCAAAACCTGGCCTCCAGCCGAGTCTGTTGTTGCGAACCATGATTTTGTCGTTGCATATTACGAGCAGTGTCCGGCGCACAGCTGCACTGCCCAATTTTGATGTGTGTGTGTGTGTGTGTGTGTGTGTGTGTATGTGTGTGTGTGTGTGTGGTGGTGGTGGCGGTCAATTCATCAGCCTTGCAAGCTGTTGAATGGTGCAATCCCAGCACAAGTTGCTATGTCTAACATAGCTGTTCGCTATCATCGCTTCCGCGATGGGCAGGTCTGAGGTGTGGTGGTGGTGGTGGTGGTGGTGGTGTGTGTGTGTGTGTGTGTGTGTGTGTGTGTGTGTGTGTGTGTGTGTTTGGATGAGACGTACCTCGGGTTCTCAGTACAGTGGAACTTGTTTAGTACATACTCTGATCAGACATGTTCTTGCTTAGTACGATCCTTGAGGGTGGTGGCACGCCTAAGGTTGGAAAAAGGTGACCACCAGCTGAGTCTCACGCGAACCGGGATTTTTGCCTTGGGGCCGTCCGTCAATATTGATATATTTTTCAAGAGAGCTTCCCCCCCCCAACGAACCAATCTCTTCTCTTCTCTTAAAAATATTGATACTTGTGGACGACCCCATTAATTAATAGTCCGTGTATAGTCCAGGGTACGGGTGTGTTCATCCATACTGAAGTATGCTAGGAGTGTGAAAGCAGACATTTTCGGTGGTGCAATATTTTCGGTATTCTCCAAAATCGGCGGTTTGGTGGAGGGAAATTTTCGGTAAACCCGTTTTCCAGTTAAGTGTGTAGTAGCAATACATGCAGTACCGATATTTTCAGTGCCTTTCATTTCTGCACCGACGTTACCGAAAATAAAACACCGAAAATTTCTGCTTTCACAGTATAGGAAGTACTGTCATTTCACAAATTTTCGGTGTACTTTTATTTTCGGTACTTTCGGTGCGTCTGTTTCATACCTAAAATTTCAATACACCAAACAAACACTAACACGCATAATCCAATAGGGAACTGCTTCTCTGTACCAAAAATTTCTGTTCACCTAACCTAGCCTGTTGCCCTCATACCGAAAATATTGAGCGCCGAAAATTTCTGAAATTAGAGTACCTGGGGTGCTAAGTACAGTAAAACCTGGTTTAAGCAACCACCCCACGGTGCAAGGACAAGCGGTCGTTAAAGCCAGGTGGTCTTTAGATCCAGGTCCCACAGTGTCTGTGTAGAATTGTCGGTGCATGGAAAAACGGTCGCGAAGAGCAGGTGGTCGCTAAAACGAGAGGTGGCTTACAACAGGTTTTCCGGTACTAAACTTTCCTGTTTGCTGAACGGGGGTACATCTTATCAGTGCTCTACTGTGCATGTGACTCTGCAGGTGTCGGGCAACATTACGTACGCCTACATGTCGTTCTTGCCTGAAAACGACACCTGGGTGACTTGCGTTGCGAGAAACTCTTTCGGCGTAGCCAGGGGACACCGTGCGGTCATCGTTGGAAACGACCTTCTTGGTTCCGGAGGAGCCCGTAATGGTAAGCGGAGCTGCAGTGACGTCACACAGTGACCTCATTCAGTGATGTCATGCAGTGGTATAATGCAGCCGCATCATGCGATGACATCATGAAACCAAATATTTCCACGACAAGGATGAGGAGGAGTTCCCTTGTCGTGTGAGTCCAGCTGCTGCTGAGGAGCACACTACGCAAGGAGGTGCGATACTATAATTATATACAAACAATAATAAGAGGATGAAAAAGTTGTTTTACTCCGAGTTTTTCATACTCTTATGATTGTTTGAACTAGCTCTGCCTTTCTGTATTGAGCACTCTGTTGAACAGCTTGGAACCTATCTCTTTTACTATAATATAACAGGGTTCTAGCCAGGTCAATATAGTAGGGGGCGGGCATGGGAAAAAGTTACCCCATGACCCATTTTTTCCATTGTCCAAAATTGTCTTGCCATGCAAAATGTAACATACAGGGTGAAAGCCCGACTTCACCCCTCACAAATGTGCCTTTATGAACCCTCTAGTAGTGACTATCGACTGTATTTTCGTTGAATGGTGTGAAAAACACAAAAATCGGAAAATGAGTAGGGGGCGGCACTTTTTCACAGGGGGGCGCGCAAACGGAGTAGGGGGGTGCTGCGCCCCCTACCCCCCCCCCCCTTTGGCTAGAACCCTGATATAATTAGGAAACATAAAAGTGTAGTACTACAGATTTAGTGCCATGCTGCCCATGGCAGCCAGCATGCATGATTGAGGAAATTAGCACAGACACAGGACAGTGTTGGAGCGTGGGTGCACGTTTCTCGACTTGTCCGCACTCTGGGAAGTACATTGGTTGTGTATATTTGAATTCTCAAACCGAACGGACTGAACATGTCCAATGACAAGGAAGCGAATGAGGTCCAAGTAACCCAGGAATGGGAAAACTTGGAAAGGAGACACAGATGAAAAGAAAATGTGGGAAAAGAAAGTTCTTTGGCGCCTGGTTTGCATCCTGCCTGTGAGATATACCGTATATTCTCTATTATAAGCGCCGTGCTTATATTTTTTCAACACCCCTCTACCCCGCGCTTATATTGGAGACCGTGCTTATATTTTTTTCAACCAATACATCCGTACAGAGCAAGAAGAAATACATGCTAGATATCATGCATCCCGCATTGATTTCCACCAAGACCGTGCTAATAATAGAGACCGTGCTTATAATGTTTCGAAAGGTGCTCACAGTGTGCTAGTATTAGAGACTGTGCTAGTAATGGAGACCTGTGCTTATAATAGAGAATATACGGTATTATATTTTTGTTGCTAACAGATTCGGCTTCTTTCCCCCTGCGCAATGCTGATGACTCCACGCAGGGTGACATGGTCGGCTATCCGCATCCGCAGATCTGGCAATTCTTTTTTTTTACAAAGACCTCTTGAACATGTGCTGCAGCTAGGCAAGCATCCACAACACTAATCGCAGCAGTGGCGGTGAGGTATAGGGAGCTCCGCCGACCTGGCAAGGGGTCTCGACTTCATTTCTTCCTCTCTTTAACCGTGTTTGCGTGTTCTGCAGGGGCTGGTGGCAACAACGACGGTGGTGGCAACACCGGTGGTGCATCGTCTGCAACGGTCGGCGGGCTAGCAGCGGCCGTGGCTCTGGTTGTAGTCGCAGCCGTCCTAGCCTTCGTCTTCCAGAAGATGGGAGACAACGGACGGAGAATCTACGCCAACAAAGTCACGCAGCAAGCCAAGGAACTGCGCCGTAAGCTAGCTTGTTTTGATATTATACCTGCCAACCTTTGCCAACCTGAGATCAGTGGGACAAGGACATACCTAGGTATGAGAATGTCTACAAATGCAGCCGTGAGGCATGCGATGAATTCATTTTTGCTGCCTATTACCACCCTCGGTGTCGGGACTGTCCCGGCCAAATCGCGATGGGTGGTTGGTATGTGAGATGATCATCCCCGTCTTCGCCTGCTTCACGGTGTGCAGTATCAGGGGCGTCGCACACAGTACGGTCACTACGGTATTGACCGTACCACTTTTTGCCCCAAGTACCCTGTAAATCAATAATACACACTGATCTGGGATCTATATTTCCAAAATTTTCGCCTCAGCCACCACTCCCCCACGAGTAAATTGTACAGTTCAGATGGCTGACCGTACCACACTAGAATACCTTCCGACGCCCCTGAGCATTATAGCTGTTTTGAAGGAAATGCGAGTTGCAAAGTCTGGAGGACATGTCGGAACTGAAAATGAAAATATTTAATGTTGAACGGTCCCTGGTAGCATCGGCAGTACTCAGTACATGAAGGCCGGTGCATCAGAGCTTGCCAGGCATGTGACCATAACATCTAATGGCTTGGTCATGCTGGTTGTAGGCCTGTTTTTCCTCCTCTCTTCTCTCGTCAGCTTACCACATCTTCAAACTATTGAATGTTACCTTTCTCAGGGCTAGATCATTTTTGAGCAAATGCAGAAGTGAAAATATTCAAAAAAAATTAATATGGATCTTTGAGATTTTCGAAGGGTCGAATATGGTGTTTTCTCTACATACGCTGTGGACTCTGAATGAAGAATGGATCATTGTAAGGCACTGCAACTGAGCCAACCCAGGTATGATGCCTTAGTCACAGGCAGGGCGCACCATGTTTGCCGAAGCAGTGACTGTGAATCCAACTTTGACCTCCCTGGATTCCATTTGTAAAACCCCTGGGATCCACTTACCGGTATCAATTTCTTTGGAGTCAATTTGCCACACTCTAAGGCTGTGTTTACATGAGAAATTTCAACCCGGGTCGAGTTCAGCATGGGTTGAAAGTCTGTACGATAGACAAAAGAGGTGAGCGTTTACATGAAGACAGTTGACCCGGGTCAAATACTGATATGCCGCCAAAAGTCCACTTCTACAGTTCCGTATGGTCACGTGAATCTGTTCGCGCGAAATGTGCATCTGCAGTGCCGTTCAAACCTGGCGCGAGATACGCACAGAAGTACGTTTGTACGATTTTCTTGACCCGGGTTGATTTCAGCCCTCCCCTTGGGGGGAGGGTTGAAATCAACCCGGGGCGAAATTTCAACCCGGGTCAAGCGCAATGCGTCATGTAAACGCGCCATTCACTTTGTGCACATGGCGGGTTGAAATCTGACCCGGGTCGAACTCAACCCGGGTTGAAACGCTTCATGTAAACACAGCCTCAGGAATTGCCCCGATGGAATAGTACCAAGAATGCTGTTAGCACAAAATTCGACCCATCTGAACATGGCTATTCTTAGTACGCATGCAAGCACATGAGTACGTGCGAACACATGCACATACACATACATACACATACACACACACCATGTATTCTTGTATACGCCCGTCGCAAGAGAAGCACGCAAATCTGCAAATGCACTGGATGTGCACCCACAGATTTTCTCTTTATAGCAATGATAGCGGATCTGATTCTGATTGAAACAGATCAAGACAAGCGCCAGGTAACTGTCTAATCCACACAACTGGCGAAGCCATGTGAATCGACCCCCCAATGCACACCTGGTCTTCACCACACGGAGTACACCGGAATAGGACGGCCAAGACAGTTACCTATGCATACCCTACACTTGCTGGGGTAACCAGTATAGACAGCACGCTGCTTTGATAAAAGCAGACACTAGATGCACGGGCACCTGGAAGTGAAATGAGAGTTATTTTACCAACCAGCCTCGGCAACTGGGTACTGGGAACCCAGGGCCAACAGACGTACCAACAACCTCAGCCATGAAAGCTATATAGTAACGACACACTGGATTGAGGAGCCGAAACTAGTCCAACTTCGAAAATGCTTTGCAAGAGGGTAGCCTTCCGACAGGTTGGACACACACGCGCTCGCGCACGCGCACACACACACACACACACACATATTTGCCAACCCAGCCAAAGCAAATCCCTTAGTCACACACCCGGTTTCCCTTACTTTTCTCTCATTTTCCTGGTTTTCGCCAAATTTGGCCATTTTTTCGTTTTTTGGGGGAAATATTTGATTATTTTGCGTATTTTCCGCAACTTTTTGGACATTTTTTCTTTCCTCAGTTTGTTCATTTCTAACCCATTGCTCGTATATTGCTAATATCGGGGGACCAAAACCTGAGTTTCTTTATTGTCAGATCACCCCTATATTTATATGTTGTGTGATTCTGCGAAATGCAGGGCCGCATGTGCCCTTGTCACACCACAAAACAACCTTTTTATGAACACTCATGGTTCAGTATGCAGTGCCAATACCGGTAGTTTTTCGATCAAAGTCAAAAAGCCCCGGGATGCCGGTAGTGACCGCAGTTTCCCGGTATAATACCGGGAAAACCGGTATGGTTGGCAAGTATGCACACGCACACACGCGCACGCACACACACACACACACACCTGGCCTGGTATACAGCTGCCAAATGCTTGGCCACGCCGCCCCCGAGACAGGGGGAGAGTAGAAGAGAGAGTTTGAGAGAAGTCAGCACTGCCACTAGGAAGCCGCTCCGCCACGACGCCGTCCACGATTGCAATTCACACCTGTCCTGTCCTGTCCTGAACATTGCCGTAACACGGTCACATGTCCCCTCATACGAGGGGCCGACAGACATGGGGTAGGTCGTTGAATACGGTACGAAGCACGCTCCGCAGGCTAGCGGCCAACAAGAGTTCGGGTATACTTTGCGCAGCTGTGGAGTTGGAAACCCCTCTTTGATCGGCAGCATCTGCCACATGCGCTTTAATGAGCCTGGCAGCAGGGTAGTGTTAGCTGAGTCCTCGCCGGCACTGGTACTGCCGCAACCGAGTTGGGCGCAGACAAAGGAGGGCCCGCCACTGTGCCTGTAGAACGATCGTCGTCGGGTCGACACTTATGGACAGCGAGGCCTCCGGCGCTCCTGAACCATCTCTTACACGCCGGGCATTTCCTGCTCCCAATCTGATCTGCGATCGGCTTTCTGCGCTCCTCTTTGCACTTGTGTCGGGCCATACCACTCTTCAACAGTGACCGGCCACATACCGCACATGGTGTTCGTGGTTGCGGGCGTGGTCCAGATGACGCAACGCTGGAGTGCGCCCTAATTCACACACACACACACACACACACACACACACACACACACACACACACACACGTGCGCACGCGCGCGCACACACACACACGGTGACACACATACGTACATACATATATACATACATTCATACATACATACATACATACATACATACATACATACATACATACATACATACATCCTTCCTTCCTTCCTTCTTCCACTGCCATGACTGGCTATGTGGCCCCATACGGGGCAGACCAGGAGACGTGTTGTCCACCGGGCGGGGAACGCCATACTCAGCGCGCGCGGGCCGCGCGAACAGCGTTACACTTATGCCTCGCAATGTCCTGCGGCCGACGAAAACTGCGCGCACAAGTGCCACATACATACATACATACATACATACATACATACATACATACATACATATATACATACATACTGGTGTGGCGAGAATGCCGCGGAGTTCAGTCTATACGTTCATGTCATGTTGAACAGTTCAGTTGCGATCTGCTTTCTCTTCCTGATTGCCATTGCGGTCATGCTGTCTGTTCTCTGTGATTTGACCTTTATCTCCTGGCATCTTACTATCTCCATGTGCTCCCCTTGGGGGCACCTTGATGCCTGATGTAATATCGAATTTGTACAGCGGGCTACCATTTAGGTTCCGCTGCGGTCGGTTTTGCTGAGCCAGCCTTGGCACAGTGTAGCCTTTTTGGTTGTTGTGTTCTTGTGCGTGCGGCATGAGGTTTTTTAGCTGTACCTTTTGTTTGGCTGCGCTGCCTTTGTTTCGAGAGAGTTTTTCTTAGTACATGTAGTTTCTTGGAACGAAATAGTCGGTTCGTGACATGGCGTTCTACTTCTAATCAACTATAAAGTCTTTCGTGTTGTGAGTGACTCCGTCGAGTGTGAGCTTGGTATACGGCCCATTACGGGACTGAGTACGGCAGACGCCTTGCGAAACACCACATACATACATACATACATAAAATAAATAAAAAATAAATTCGACGGGGTTCGCGTACCGGGCAGGTCAAGAACAAGGAGTCGTACAACTCCCTGGTCAAGAACCACCTTTCCGCTTCCGTGCATACATACATACATACATACATACATACATACACAAGTACTGAGACTTCTGGTGCATTTGCTGGTTTCCCTTGTTGATACTGCAGAAACGGTGAAGAGATCAGTGAGCCATACATTGCCCAAAAAGATGACTCCACCTCGCACATTCGACATTGAACCCGGTGTCCTTGCAACCTCAATGGTGCCCAGCGGAAGCATCATACCAGAGAGTAAGTAGAATAGCCAGAATGCCGGAATGTGATTGTGCGGACTATCCTATGCTTCTCTAGCTCTCTGATCTCGTGCGCCTTCTTCTTACAACTTTTGTGAATATTTTTGTGAATATTTACCCGGTATATAAAAAAAGAATAGCCAGAATCCTGGGTGGTTGCCGTAATCAGAGGCGTAGCTGGTCCCCTTTCTATGGGGGGGGGGGGGGGGGTGCACGGCCGCACATGTGCAGGATGGCTGGTGCATGTCATTCATGGTTATAATGTGCATGCTGAAGCTAGATCGAAATATTTAGGGGAGGGTGTGGGGGTCCACGTGCCCTCCCGTGCCCGATGCGGGCCACGTGCCTGGTAATGCCGTAAAAGTTCGTAAACGAGAGAGCTTGGAAGCTCAGGGCCCTGCGCTATGCTTTGTTGCCTAGCTCATCGTGCATGTTGTTAGAACTGATGGAAACGTTTTTTTCCTTTGATTAGCTACTTCATTGTATTGCAAAAACGTTTCAATGAGTTACTGAAGTAACGTCTTCTGCATAGCTATGGGACCGGCGCTGACTCTGCCGATCACGGGCGTTCTGGAGTCGACGGGATGTCTGTCCTGCCGTTTCCTGGGACCGGCGCTGACTCTGCCGACCACGGGCGTTCGTCTTCTTCTTCTTATTATACTGACGGCAACTAACATCCATTCTAATTGCATTTACTCGTCTCCCTACTTCGTATTTCTTTCCAGAAAATCTCCCCATACAGCAGGGAGTCGTTTACATAATATGACTCCCTGCTATACATCTACATGACTGTATACACGTTATGATTATTATGCTATCGGCCTACATGCGATTCCCGGGCTGTTCGACAGGCGGCCCAGCCAGCCTGCTAGTGGGATCTCGGCCTCGCACACAAATCCACACAAAATGGTACTGCACTGAATGCATTCCCCGATACACTTCGCATATATACTCATTCTCTTGATGGTACCGTACACTTGATGGTACGGGACAGGTACGGGATAGCGCCAGGCATGCCGATGGCACAAACAAACAAAAATATTGTGGCCAGCTGTCTTTGTTGGTACGGTACGGTACGGGACAGATACAGGATAGCGCCAGGCGTGACACAAACAAACAAACAAACAAACAAATAAACAAACACCAAATTAAAGCTGTGTGGACCCTGGCTAGCGCCAGACGTTACTGAAGTAACGTCTTCTGCATAGCTACGGGAATAAGTACCTGCTGAGTAGTGCCTGCTTATTCCCTAGATAAATACTCCCTTCATCGTGTTGACTCCGTCTGCTGATGTCAAGTTCAGTCCGATAAACATACCGCCCGAAAAAAAGGTACGGATGCGGTCCGCCCATGCAGAGCATGTAGCATGTACATCGTCATGGAAAAAGACTTCTCGACTACACACAAGTCAGGTCCGAGAGTCAGCTCGTGCCCGAAAATCATTACGCATGTGACCACTTTTAAAAGTCGAAAGTAAGTACCGTAAAGTCCGGAGCAAACGCCCACCCCATTTTTGCAAGATCTGCTGGCCTGTACACACTGACCCCATGCACTGTCACCCCTACTGTACGAAAGTGCATCTCACACCGTAGCGGGAAGAGCACTTTGCTACGGTAAACTATGTCCACTTTCCTGGTTTCAAAACCTCTTTGGGCACTAGCCACGAGCTAGCTCGTAGTGATTTTATAATGATGGTTGTTTTATTTCGCAAATCCGAACGGGTTTTCTTCCGAATAACAAGGTAGCGAAGAACAGAGTATTGAAGGAACCAAATACACTTCTGACGGTGTTTCAAGCCATCATTTAGAGATCACACAACGCCCAAAGGCAAGTGTTTTTCTTGGGCACTTCGGAGTTTTCAACAAGTTAGCAGCGACTTTGTAGGTGTAGCTTCTGTGACATACCCTGTTCGACTTGCAACTGCCATATTGGGACCAGTCAAGTCGTTGACTGACGCTTCATCAGAACAATTACTGTTCCTGACAGCGCGACATCGTGGCACTGCACAAATTTCTACGGCATTACTCGTACCACATGGAGAACGAACTACCACAAAGAGGACACCTTTATCGAATGAAAGGAAATCTCGACAGAAGTTATTTCTTTGCAAGAAGATGATGACAATCGCTTTTGCACAGAGTCCTGGTAGGACATAGGCAGTTTGTAGGCATAACAGTCGTTCTCGTACGCATTCGACCTTCATGCCAGTTGTTTACAACTATATTGACCTGAAAAAGACGAAAATAGTATGGACCCGCTGGGGTGGGCGTTTGCTGCGAAGTGGGCGTTTGCTCCGGACTTTACGGTACGTACCTAATAACTGACTTTTACGTTAATGGAGAGTTCTTAGGAAAGCAGTTACCGGATAATGTGGCGTATAACAGCCGGGCTTATTCTCGAGGAACCCAGTGTCAGTTATACCTAGGTTTGTATTCAAACTCAGAGCGAGGGGTAGGTGGGGGTGCTATACTTTCGCGGTCAGAGCAGCACTGAGATGTGTCACAACCTAGTCAAATTTCATATTCCAGTTTATCCGGCTTTCATTCGTACGACGGTACAAGTATATGTGTCCGGTGTACACGCTGCAGAGGTAATGTTGGCATGCTCTTTTCTTCATAATATACAAAGACCGAAATGGGCTTTTCGGTCTTTGACCACTTTGTGGTGGGTCTGATCTACTCACCTCCCACCGCTTTAGGAACTGCATCTGCGCCTTGATCCATGGAGGGTGGTGGCATTCCTACGGATGCGGAAAACTCGGGCCTCCAGCCGACTCTCACGCAAACCGGAAATGTTTTTCTTCATATTAAAGTGGAGTTCTGATCCTGAGACACGTAGTAGGCACTCTTGGTGTACCAGGCTGAGCAGGTATTCACCAAGAACCGAACTAGAACTTTGCGAGTGTTTGGAGCAAACAATCAAAGAGTCTTGATCCAAACTGGCTAGGATACACAATTCCCCAGAGCAACATGCTCCCAAACAGGCCGCTTTGCACGCGCAGAAATGACTGAACCACAGACTCCTCGTACCACAGCCGTTCATTTCAACCTCCTGGACATATCCTCTACATTTTTCATAGGAGTTCCTTACTGCTTGTAAATTTATCAAGAGATTCAAACAAAATTGTTAGCAACTTAGCATAATACATGTGTATGCTATATTGTAAAACCGGAAAGTTTAACGTTTTTTTGTCATTTTGGCATGATTACGTGCAGAAAGTTTGACGATGGCTACCTGGCCACCCATCTGTATGCGCATTTTTACACAAAAAAAACTAGCGATACGTTTTTTTTCAAGTAACGAAAAATATTTGGTCGTTAGCGTGACTTTCCGGTTTTACAGTAAAGTTTGCTGGACCGCATGTGTGGATCCTGATTCTGACATGCACCTATGTGTGGTATCATTCAACAAAAAACATGACATCATTCTGCACCCTGAGTGACATGATTCTTTGAAAGTCTGATCGGGTTGCTGGTGTGTAGGATGGCATTGCATGCACATCATTGCACGCATTATTCCAGTACTGACTGTTGTTTTCTGTCTCCTCTGTGTGTGTGTGTGTGTGTGTGTGTGTATATTATATGTTTGTGTGTGTGTGTGTGTGCGTGTGTGTGTGTGTGTGTGTGTGTGTGTGTGTGTGTGTGTGTGTGTGCGCGCGTGTGTGTGTGTGCATGCATGTGTGTGCCTTTGTGTGTGTGCGTGTGTGTGTGTGTGTGCGTGTGTGTGTGTGTGTGTGTGTGTGTATGCGTGTGTGTTTGTCTGCAGTCCAAGACGGCCAGGGTGATGACCAATACTGTATGTATGGGACTACGGAGGGATCGACAGATCATAGCAACCCTGGCCATGAACACATATACCTGCGCCGGCTGTCAGCCAGCGTAGATCTCGTTGCTGGCACCAGCACAGAGGGCGATGCGTCCGACTACCAATACATTGGTGCCGGTGCGCTGCGGCTGAACGACTCGACCACCGACATCCACGCGGCGATTTCCGCCGACGTCGCCGAGATTGGTCATGGCTACGACACCGCTCATGAAGGTCACGGTGACCAGCACATTTACGACTACACGCTAGCAACAACTGTGGCTGCAGCTACTGGCAATGACGAATTGAACTACAGTCTTGCAGCGGCGGGTGACGCCGGCAAGGATGGTTCCGTTGGCTACGAAAGGGCTGACTCGGCCACGCGGTCAGCGAATCACTATAGCTTGACCGCAGGCCCGTCGTCCTATGATCCCGATCGACCAGCGGACGACGTCCTGAACTCGCCCCGCGGCAGTATCTGCAGCGTTTTGCCTCTGGATGGACCGTATGATGAGCAGCCCGAAGGATGCGACGGCCCTGCTCTGCTCTTCGTCACCAGTGCTTCAGCAGCATGCGCAGACTCTGCTGTTGACGGAGCTCACAGCGATGGACTCGACGGAGCTTACAACGAGGGACTCGGCGAGGCTTACAATGATGGACTAGAAGGGGCTTACAACAAGGGACTCGGAGCGGCATACGATGATGGACTCCATGAGGCTTACAATGATGGATTCGACGAAATCCAGAACGACGGACGGATAGAGATCTCTCGTCGTGACACAGCTGGTGACGTTGCACCAGTGGATGATGTTTCTAATTATGGCGACGGCGACCTGAGCATCGGTGGCGGCATAGCTCACGTGGATAGCATCGCCGACTGTGAAGACATGGTGCTGCATGTGCGTAAGCAACGGGGCAGCATTGTGAGCTCACCGACCATAGACGACGCTCTGGAGTCTCTCTTCGGAGAGCTGCAACAAGAGGATATGCGACAAGAGGAGGATATGTACGCGGTGCCAAAGCGTTGATGACGCGTCGGTAGCGTCAGCTATGCGTAACCCTCGGCTGCACGCCATCAACACACTTATCCAGTCGGTAACACCATGCCGGTAGCACATTGATACGCCGGGCTCAGCTACTACCAAGGTAACAACATGCATCCTCACGCATGCCGCTCGCGGGGCTTCACAATTCCAGGGTGAGATCGGAAGCCAGCTAGCCGCGCCTGTACCTATAGCGTTTCTGCCTGCGTCACACGTCCATTGCCCTAATGCTTACTGGTGAGCGTTGAGCGGTGTCTTGTGATGTGTGTCCCGAGTTAGTTTCCTGCACGGACTGCGACGCAGCTGTATGCTGCCGGCGTGCCGCTTTCGTCGTCATTGCCGATTCCTTTCCTGCTGCCTGCCGCGCTTCCTCTTCCTTGCCGTCTCGTGTCTTTGCTTCGTTGCAGTGAGAAAAGACCGGAGCGTCCAAGATGAGTCCTTCCATCAGAAGCCCCAATGCATCTCGATGGCCCCGGTGTCTGATAAGAGTCATCAATTATTTATCATTGCCTTTCAGATCCGTACAACTCTTTGACAAGCTCTCCAGCTAAGCTAAGCTGGCATTATTTAAATTTTACACAACTTGCAGCCTACAACATGAACAGCTACTCTCGCCTCTCCCAGTTTTTTGGTTTTTGTTTTGCTTGCATCCAGGATCAAATCTTTCCTCGTGCTCGAGCCTTGCCTTGTTATGTACATGGTTTGAATCGTCATGGCATGCTTTTACCCTGGACGAATATGAATAGTAATTACAATAATGGACTCGGATTACAATGATTACAATAATGGCCGAGTTTTGCGATCCATGTTGCTATGAGGGGTGTGCAGATAAATAAAAAATAATAATAATAAATAAAATTTCGCTGTTCGCGTGAGACTCGGCTGAAAGCCGAGTTTTCCGCATCCGCCGTGGGAACACCACCACCCTCTAGGATCAAGGCGCAGATGCAGCGCCTAAACGGTGGGAGGTGTGTAGATCAGACCCACCACCAAGTGGTCAAAGACCGAAATCCTATTAGCTGCATCCATGTGTGCAGATAAATGTCTAACAATTATTATTGGACTTGGATGGAGAGCCAAGGAAAAATTTACAGAAAAGGAAAAGGACCAAGGAACTACAAGTTACGCCAAGAGTCCATAACCACCGGACTCTTGGTTACGCTATAATGTCCACTAACACCATCAGTTACTAACGTCAGAACGTCAGTACCGTCGGTCAGTGCCGTGCAATGTTATCGCATGAGCTGATTATTAAGTAGCTGGTGGTGTTAGTGGACATTATAGCGTAAGTTGTAGTTCCTTGGTCCTTCAAGTTTCTTTTCTATAAACATTATAATTATACCTAAACAGTTCTGTCAGCAGATTGAGTAATGTTATAATTATTATCTCTGCACACCCCTCATAGCAACATGGATCACAAAACTCTGCCATTATTGTAATGTGGACTGTCTACGTACCCTCTTTCTGTGTTGCTCCTACTGTGGAAATGAAGTGAGACTTTTTTTATTGGAGTTTTTTTGTAGCTTTCAGATTTGTTGCCCCCCCCCCCCCCCCCGTGCGGGCATGCGACTAGTTGATTGGAAGCAGGGAGTCGGGTCTATACGACTCCCTGATTGGAAGTGAAAGCGGTGCGAATGGTGAATGGCCTACCCGGTCCTCGAAGCGACTCAGTGTATGACTCTGAGCCTGACCAAGAGTACATGTACTCTTGGCCTGACTGACGCTAAGGCTGCCTGGTGTTGACGTTTATAACGAACCAAGTCTCGTAATCTCGTAGGGCCACATGTAAACCAAGTGCATTCATAATGATCATGCTGTCATGGACCAAGGAGCCCTACAGATATGTGCAGGGCTCCCTGGTCATGGACCACTTCCCAGTCATATTATCATGACTTGCTGCTTGTACGGTGTGAGTGCATTCTGTTAAAACGAACTTCGGCTATAAAGAACTAATTCAGGCTCCTCCACAGTGGTGTTTGTTACATCAGGAGTCTACTGTCGAAGGAACCGGAAGAGAAGGAGAGGTGCCAGTCATCACATTCCAGCACATTTAATTCTCTTTATCATGCTCTCTGTTTTGCGCTGGAAGGCGCATTGACTAACTAACTTTGACTGTCACCTCTATAGGGCTTGAAAGTGATGACGTCAAAAACGGCCAGGGAGTACTAAGTTGACATCAGATTTCTATTTTGGATCCACTAAGGTGTGACCAAGAGTACATGTACTCTTGGTGTGACTTTGCTATTGCCTCAGTATGTGGGTGCATAGCAACCCACTCATGTCGTATGCAGGGGTGACTTTTACTTCGCCACCAGTTGTAACCCCGCCCCCAGTAGCCAAATCAGTCAGTTTCACTGGTAACATCACCTTTCTGAGAGCAAGACGGCTTGAAATGTGCTTGGATCCATACAAAAACTGGATCCAAGTGGATCCAATTTTTGAATTTTTGAAATTGTTGCTATGCTGTGACGTAGCACTTTCAAGCCCTATAGCTCTCCTGCTCTTCCTTCTTGTCACCTCCCATGTAAAATTCACACCATCTGCGCTATGTCTCACTAATGGGGATAACGATAATGATTACTTTTCTATCGACAATACTACTCCCTGCTATGACTGGTAAATGTACCAGTACAGTACTTCTAAAACACGTACATACTGTCACTATGGACCTGCCAACTTCAAGGCTGTTAATGTCGGCATTGGTAAAGTTGGTTGCCAGATTTTTGACGCATCCGGGTCAGAATTGTGCAAAGAATACCCCCCCCCCCCCTAGCTAGCCCTTGTGATCTGATTGTCAAGTGTCTGCTTGTTAATTTCAGTTCTGAAAATATTGGTCGATGTCATTGGAACTGGCTGAACCTTTTTTTTTTTTAGGATTCTCTCTGCCGCTGGTCGAGTGGTATATGGTATACCGGTACCGCGTAGACGTCTACCGAGTCGAGTTGTAAAATTGTAGTCTAAAATAATATCTACAGAAGAGTTCACGGGGTTATGGACTCTTGACCTGAGCTCCTTGCGAACTGGGTCGTATGCATCACGTGTTCTCGTACTGGTAGTCTCGTACCGGTAAATGCAGGTCGGGTGCAGCTCAGGAGGCTGCCTGGCGTGTGTAGGCTGCATGGAAGATCGTTTTGCTCAGGCCCGGCACATAGGATCCTGGAAATCGTATGAGCCCATGCACATGACCCACGCGACTCCCTCAAGCAAGCGCGCGGCCTTCGAAAATTTGAAGAGATAGCCCGCTCATCGACAGGCGTGCGCCCAGCACTTTGTGCACTTTTTTGCGTGTGTTCCTTGAGAGCATGAAGTCGGCCGCCAGTTTGGTGAGGCGAGTAGATCTACGGCCAGTGTAGTTTGGATTGGTGCATACCTTCAGCGGTCCAGTCAGTTTCTCCTCCGAAAAGACCCGGTCCCCGACGACCAGCAGGAGTTGTCGAAGTTTTCACTGGTAAGAATACTGAGCTGTTTCCGTTCTTTCGCGTTCCGGTTTGCCAGAGCCGGGCACTCGGTGCTTGGAGCTAGCTGGCATGTACTTGTTGGCGGAAATGCCCTGCTACTGTACGAGCTCGTAGTCGTGTCTGCTGGTACTGGCAAGCCGCAGTTTAGATTGGCTTACAGTTAAGCTTTACTAATTAGCGCAGTATTACATACCTCGAGGGGACTGTATATCCGAGGTTCGATATATAAACTGTTATAGCATAGTGCATGGTCCTCCAAGCAAAACAGTACTTATCTCTTTGTATCATCCCATATTGTATAACACGTCATTATTTTCGGTGTAATTTTAATTTCGGTAATTACGTTAGAAAAACCAGGCACCTAAATTTAGATTACACCTAAATGGCACTGGAGTATGCACTGTATGTGATGGGAATGCTGGTCACCTAATTCTACATTACACCTGAAACCTGGCAGGTCCCTACTATCGAAATTTCACAACTAAAATTACATGTTATGCAGTACCGTAAAAGCCTGTGTATAGGCCCCGGGCGTATAGAATAGCAGCCTCTATTTCCTGGGCGTATACAAGGGCAAGGACGTTATTTTGGAACCGGGTGTATACTTGGAATACAAATGTTGAAATTCTCCCCTGGCTCAATACGGACTCGAAACTGTATTATTATTATTTATTATTCTCGTATCCGTCCCGAAAGGGACTCACGACGGCAGAATTAACCGTGAGCATGTGTGTGTGAGAGTGGGAGAACGAAATGAAAGAGAAAAGAAGAGTCTTGTAATAAAGGTCAAATTTAAGAAGAGCAATACTAGACTAAATGGCTGAGCAGATGTTACTCCATTGTTTTCTGTCGCGGGCATAGGTGCCGAGATCACGAAGGCAGCTGGGCTTAAAAATGCAGATAGGTGTGAGGCGGACGTCTCGCTGGAGACTTGTGGTGAGGCAAGAGCGGGGTGCACCTATTCGAAAGGGCTGACTGGTAGCATATGTACAGAAAGCAGTGAGAGCAACATTTGCAGGGATGTCACTTGGCTGGCGTAATATATGTCCTAATAGCTTCCACCTGTCCCGCTTGGCCATTTCACATACAGAGCATTGGCCAGTAACAGCATATAAATCTGCATTCGAGATGACATCTGGGTAGGTTATTCCAAGGGTACACCGCAGCTGTTTCCTATGAAACACATCTAGGCGCTTTTCTTGTGCTCGAAACTGTATCCAATTCATTAATTTTTTTAGCTGAACATCCACACTATAATTACAGTATCCCCACTTCAATGAAGCAGTAACAGTGTTCTGGTTGGGAAAAGCAATCCTGAAACACATCCATCAACATAGCAGTAAGTACTGGGTGCCGGTACCTGTGTATATACTGGTATTGCCAGCACGCCTGGGCGTATACCGTAAAGTACCATTCATCCCCCTCCCACGCCATGTCGCTTCCCAGCTGGGTTTTCGGCAGGGGGCGGGAATTAGATCAAGGCTGTCAAGTGCAGTACGACGTACAACAACGTGGACATTCTGACGGTGCTGGATTGTGCATAGTTTTCATCCTGCGCTGGCACGTATTGTGTACAGCAGTGAATGCGTCGGTTCAACATCGTATTTCGTTGCATCTGCCGAAGGCGCTTCACAGGCAGAAAAATGACAGGGGCGGCAATTAGGGAGGGGGGGGGGGATCAACGGTACTTTACGGAACATAGGCATGGGCGCTATTTTGTAATAAAAGTGTTGACTTTCCCTGACTGGGCTTGTACATGTGTAGGGTGGGCGTAATTTTGAGTGGGCGGATATAGGGGCTTTTACGGTAGTATGTTATATGGAGGGTAGTATGTTATATGGAGGGTAGTATGTTATATGGAGGGTAGTATGTTATATGGAGGGTAGTATGTTATATGGTGGGTAGTATGTTATATGGAGGGTAGTATGTTATATGGAGGGTAGCCCGTACTAGTACATGCACTCCAATTTCAGAAATTTTCGGTGCTCAATATTTTCGGTATGAGGGCAACAGGCTAGGTTAGGTGAACAGAAATTTTCGGTACAGAGAAGCAGTTCCCCTATTGGATTATGTGTGTTAGTGTTTGTTCGGTGTATTGAAATTTTAGGTGTGAAATAGACCCACCGAAAGTACCGAAAATAAAAGTACACCGAAAATTTGTGAAATTACAGTACCGTAAAGTCTCACTGTATGTGTTCTGTGAAAGAAGTCGACAAAACGACCGCAAAAGTCAGTAAATAAGTACCTGCCCTAAACGAGAGAGCTTGGAAGCTCAGGGCCCGACGCTATGCTTTTTTTGCCTAGCTAGCAGCTCATCATGCATGCATGTTATTAGAACTGATGGAAATGTTTTTTCCATTGATTGGCTACATCAAACTTTCTCTTTGCATTCGAGGGTAATACGACACCGTCTACCACCTTGATGACCTAGGCAAAAAAAGAATAAGGTTGTTATATATTTTTCATTTCTCCTATTTTATTTTCAAGACAACCTGGGATTCGAACCCGCACTATCGCCCTGCATGCATTCCCCCGATACACTTCGCATGCATACTCATTCTTCCAAGATGCTTTACGTTATGATCTTGCATTTGAAAGCCCTATTTGAATATTGTGGCCAGCTGTCTTTGATTGCACGGTATGGTACGGGACAGGGACGGGATAGCGCCAGGCATGCCGATGGCACAAACAAACAAACACGGAACGAGAGAGCTTGGAAGCTCAGGGCCCTGCGCTATGCTTTGTTGCCTAGCTTATCGTAACTGATGGAAATGCTTTTTCCTTTGATTAGCTACATCATTGTATTGCAAAAACGTTTCAATGAGATACTGAAGTAACGTCTTCTGCATAGTTACGGGACCGGCGCTGACTCTGCCGATCACGGGCGTTCTAGAGTCGACGGGATGTCTGTCCTGACGTTTCCTGGGACTGGCGCTGACTCTGCCGATCACGGACGTTCTTCTTCTTCTTATTATTATTATACTGACGGCAACTAACATCCATTCTGATTGCATTTACTCGTCTCCCTACTTCGTATTTCTTTCCAGAAAATCTCCCCATACAGCAGGGAGTCGTTTACATAATATGACTCCCTGCTATACATCTACACGACTGTATATACGTTATAATAATTATGCTATTGGCCTACATGCGGGCTGGTCGACAGGCGGCTCAGCCAGCCTGCTAGTGGGATCTCGGCCTCGCACACATATCCACACAAAATGTTACTGCACTGAATGTATTCCCCTCGGTACACTTCGCATATATACTCATTCTCCTGTTGGTACCGTACCCTTGATGGTACGGGACAGGTACGGAATAGCGCCAGGCATTTCGATGGCACACACAAACAAAAATATTGGGGCCAGCTGTCTTTGCTAGTACGGTACAGTACGGGACAGATACGGGATAGCGCCAGGCGTGACACAAACAAACAAACAAACAAACAAACAAATAAACAAACAAACAAACAAACAAACACCAAATTAAAGCTGTGTGGACCCTGGCTAGCGCCAGACGTTACTGAAGTAACGTCTTCTGCATAGCTACGGGAATTAAAGCTGTGTGGACCCTGGCTAGCGCCAGGTGTTACTGAAGTAACGTCTTTTGCATAGCTACGGGAAAAATACCCCCTTCATCTCTTTGGATATGTCTGTTCAGTGAAGTCAAGTTCAGCCTGATTAACACACTGCCAGAAATAAGTACGGTATGGTTCGCACCTACAGCTCGTAGTATGTGCATCTACATGGAAAGTGACGTCCCCACTAAACACAAGTCAGGTCCAAAAGTTAGTTCGGGCCCCACAGTCAGTGCCCGCAAGAAAGTTAGTCCGGGTGTGGCCACTAAATTCCAAAGTATTGTAAAGTTCGTACTTCGAAGAACTTACTCATTTATGGACTTTTTTTGATAGTATGCTTCTTGATAATTTTGGCTGCTACGCTGTTGAAATCTGAAGAAAATGTTGAACGGTCTCTGCTTGGATGACAGCTACACCATAGCTCAGCAGTCAGAGCATTGCTGGCCTCAAGTGAAGGTCCCTATAATTGTTTTTGTAGTTTGAGTCCTGGCGGCGACAGTAAATTTTTTCTTCAGATCCCGTTTGCATCTTTCCCTCACACCAGCGGCTATAAAGTTTCAGTGTATGTTCTCAGAAACTGTCGAAAGTGCTGTCATTTGTTTGTATAATACCATTCCTATAACGAGAATGTAGACTCCTCGCATGAGCAAGAGTACATTACACACACAATCGTATGTTAAGTACTCTAAGTCTCTTGGCATGAGCTGCGTGGGTCGATAATGACAGACATGTTGGTGTGTGTGTCTGTGTGTGCATGCGCGCACGTGTTTGTGTGTATGTGTGTGTGTGTGTGTGTGTGTGTCTGTGTGTGTTTACTGTGCACTGTGCGTCTGCGCACATGTGTGGCTGTGTACACGTGCATGTGAACGTGTGAACCTATTTTTTGCACCAGGATGGCACTGGCGGCGAAGTTCCAGTAATCAGTGCAGCCACAATGGCCTCTCTCCGTAAGTAGCTCACGCTAGTGCTACTGTGTGGTGAAATCCGGTTGCGTGGGTTCATGCCCTGCACCAGTGCGTGGCCTGGTGTCAGCAGCTGCACAGCACACGGCGTGACTTTGACCCGGTTGTATTTCATTGAGCATAGCGAGATAATGCGTTGGTCATCTTTCACCAGAGAGGAGAGCTATCTCAGGTCATTAGCGCAATCTCTACAGTATACAGTGACACACGCTACCGCTTTTCCCCGAATATAAGTACCACCTTTTTTTCTGCACTAAACTTCAAGGGCAAAGTAGCGAGTGGCGACTTGCGGTCGAGCGTGACATTTGACCTATGGGAACATATTGAAACAACATGTCTTAAACCTGATAATGGGGCCGGCGTGCGACCTATGATCGACCTGTGATCGAGCACGCCTTATAACCAGTTGAATACAGTATGTGGCCATTGCTGTCTGGTGATTTGCCTAGTGCACATAAAACTCCAGAGTACTGCGAGTCAACAACCATTCGGCGCATACCGGTATTATTTTTCAGCTATTTTCGGCCTGGGCATTTTGGCCGAAAATGTGTTGTAGCTGAAAATTTGTTTTACAAAGTTCAGTGTGGCAGTGGCAGTGCAGACAGACAGCAGCAGTACGGATTTACTATATCCAAGGAACTCCAATAATGATGACGGTTTTCCCAATAAGACCAATGTTATGATGCTCCATGTTACTGAAGTATTAACTGTGATCATTGGTTTCGTAGAGCCCCATTCTAGGAGGTATCTACATCTGCTTTGTTTCAATGTCCAGCCTAAGCGAACGTGTTGATCAAGCATAATTGCTTGGTTGACGCTGCCGCGTGAATGCGTATAATGAGGAAGTCCTTATCCAACCATGCATTTCTGGACACGAGAGGCACATAGTAGCAGTGAGTGAGTGACGGAGGGCACTGAACCTCTGTGAGGAGACCCAGTCATACCTACTGCGGAATGGGAACACAAACTTTGATCGTAAAAAAGAGAGTGATTCATGTCTCTGTCCCAAACCAAGGGAGCCCCCGACGGGCGCTTACACCCTTTACTTTCGTTTGTAATGCAAAGATAGTCATTATTCATTTTTCTTCCATTTCCTTCCATTTTCTTCCCATTCTATTGTGCTTCAGATATTTTCTGCGTCCAATTGATGGCCCTGCTTGCAGTGTCTGCTATGGCCAATGCCTCCGGTAAGTGTACTGTGGTTTGGTTAGGTGCGTCCGGCATTTGTTGTCGGGGGAAATCTGGCACCCGGACAAATGGAAACTACACGGGAAACCTTAGGACTCAAACATGGAAACCGCTTTTTTAATAGCCGCATCTAACAAATAGGCCAATACACTATTATAGGTTACGTATGCTTTGGTGGGGTGAAGCAGTGAGTTTGCACAGGCAAACACGTACAGGATGAACCATGATGATTTCAATACAGCAAACATGTACGTTGAATATGCTGTCCAATTTCAACCGTTTTCCAGGACCGATTTGAATCAGTATGAATCACCCATACAGCAGCTGTCTGAATTCTTGACCCTCATACTGTGCGTTTGTGTTTAAAAAGGATGTGCACACACCCTCTACCCTCAGGGTTCGCAGCGAAGTTTGGAAGTCTGGAAAAAGTTTGGATTTTATAATTCAATTTTCCAGGTCTGGAAAAAGTTTTGAAAAGGCGCTCCTTTTGGAATAGTTTGGAAAAAGTTTTGAATTTCGAGTTTTTGGCCGTGGATGTGCTGCACTCCTGCAGTGCAAGTGGCCGTTTTGACTACCGGCTGGGGGTAGTACCGCGATAGAAGACGCGCTGGCGATGTGTGGTGTTCACTGATGTACGAGTCTCGTACAGTCATTTCAGTGCAGCTCAAGCGCGGCCGGTGATGACTTTTATTTGGCCGTTTTTCGTTACTGGCGCTCGCGCTCGACTTTGATTCTTTGAAGTCGGGACAGCAAGATGGCGAGGTCCTTTCGCACTCAGATGAGTTTGCTGGCGAGGATGAAGCCGTCTTTTGCGCCGTCTTTTGCGCTGAGACGAACACCAGCTATGTAAATGTTTCATGACTTTTATTTTTTTGAGTTTGCTTTTATTTTTTTGAGTTTGCTGGCTAGGATGAAGCCGTCTTTTGCGCTGAGACGAACACCAGCTATGTAAATGTTTCATTGGAACCCCTTCTGGAGGCGGATTTGAACTTACGGAGGGGAACTGAGTTACTCTCGTCGTATGAATTCCCTTGCTATTTTCGGGGGCTCTAGCTGCTGAAGGCGATGCCATTGCAATGTACCTTGGTGAATTTGTTGATGGTAGTGGTACCAGGGAGGATTTTACTACTCCCTGGTTGTACTCATAGTGGAGAATACAGTCATGCAGAAGAGATTCATAATTTATTTTTCCTGCACGAGTGGGTTTGGAAATTCTTGAAATTGGTTTGGAAAAAGTTTGGAATTTTGTGTGCTTGGTTGGCTGCGAACCCTGTAACCCTGTGCACATCCCCTGTACCCTGTGCGCATCCCCCTATACCCTATGCACCCCCCCCCCCCCGGTACCCTATGCACATCCCCCTGTAGAGGAGAAAGTTTCAAATAGGAAATAGGTTGCAAACCGGAAAGGGCTCAATATCCACTTTCTTCATTTTGATTAGAAAACATATGTCACAGTGCGACTACGATATGTTTTACTCCGAGCCAAAATGTCATGGCTCTGCCATGACCAGAAGCGCCATACCAAGCAGGTGAGGTTTTGACGTGTTGCTTCGCACTGCGGCTTGAGTTGTACGTCTTTCGAATTTCAACTTCTTGTCGCAGGTAAACAGCCTCTCGCCAATAAAGCACCGTCCAATGACAACTAATGGAAGCACAAACAAGGCTTATTGTTGCTCTGTACTGGCCATCGTGGAGCAATAGCATTTGCCTACTTTCAGAACTCAGGGTGAATTTGACGTGCACGCTAAAACCTTCCCGGTTTGGAGTCACCTCTGGTTTGAAACGAAAAATTGGGCAACTTGGAGGCAACGGGCCAACACAAAAGAATGGCTCAGTTTGATCGACTCTGGCCTCAGAGCAAACTTTAACATGTCAGTTGCCTTCCACAAACATATTTCGAGTGAACAATCCACGCTGACGATCGGTATGGGTCTGTCTACACAATTTTGCTGTCAAACTGTTCCTATTTGAAACTGTCTCCTCTACCCTGTGCACATCCCCTGTCTGTACCTGCAGATTCATGCGTGTTTGGCACGATCCAGAACGGTACACGGAAGTGCTCATGCGACGGGGACTTCAAAGGGGCCTCCTGTGACCAGTGTAAGTTGTCTACCGTATTATCTCTAATATAAGGACAGTCTCCAATAATAGCACGTCTCCAATAATAGAACACCTTGGGGCGGCATTCAAAAAATAAAGTGCTCAGTCTCCATTATAAGCACACTGTGTAAATTCATTATCTGTACCGGCGAAAAACCCCTGAAATGTGTGTGTCTGACATGAATTTGGCATGGCAACGTGCCTCTGAAATGAGGTTGAAATAATAATGGAACAGTCTCCAATAAAGGAATGTCTCCATTAATAGCACGGGGCGAAGGTACATTGAAAAAATAAAGGACCGTGCTTATATTAGAGATAATACGGGTATGTACAGTCCATTTCAAAACTATAGACGCGTAGGGTTTTTGAAATATTTCAAATTTGCCTGGAGCTTTTTGAGAATAGTTTTCGGGATATTGCTCAGGTCCGCTCCACAATTACTCTCATATAGTTTCTAAACGATTGGATAACAGACGCCCAATTTGGAAAAAATTATGCACAGAGTGATCACAGATTTTATGTGGTATAGATGGCATGTGGCCTCAAATTTCCTAAGAAAAAAATGTTTCATTTATGGGTGTGCGGGTCAAGGAGAGTTTCGTTTTGAAAAGAATACTGATATGTGGGACATCAAGGCATTCTCGCAGTCAAGACAATCTATTTTTCGTTCTGTGGTGGGTGGGCGGGGGAGGGTCCTACAACTAACTAAACTTTTTTTTTTCGTTTCATGAAAATTATCGATGTTATGTTATGTTAGCTTTATTTTACTTCACCATAGGTACAGGCATTGCTGCCTTCTTGCTGTGGATCATAAATGATGCCACAGCTCCTAGGCTATGATGAAAACTAAAATAGTATGATGGATTAACCCTTTGTCCTTTTGCCCAAAATGTATGTGAGGGGTACCTACTTCAACAAATCCACTCACCATACCCAAGCAGCTGATATTTTGTATGCACACTTTATGTTTTCCTGAAAGCTTATGATAATTGTGAACTAAAACTGCCGTTTGGGTTGCATTCCTCAGGTGGGCGTGGCTAATCAAGAGTATCAAAACTGATTTTTCGGCAAAATCGGCAAAATTCAAAGTTCAAGTTCTTTCCTATGTATAAATAATGTGCAATTTGTACAAGTGTGACCTGGAGTAGCACCACTGGCATGTTGGACAAACACAGAGCATTAGCCAGTGGAGCGACAGTGGCGACATGCTCGACATTTCGGCCCCGTGTGGCGACTCTCCTCGCTCTGCGCGGCTGTCGACCATGAGTTTGACGGCGCGCAGGTGACGGAGATCTGGACCTCTCTGGGATTGAACTGCGCTCCCGCTCCACGTGCTGCGGCACTCTAGCTGGCCCTGCTGCTCCACAACGAGTAAGACACGGCGGTGGTACACTCTCCTCACCACTCGAGTGCTGTTCTGCCGATCCTGCACTCAAATCGGAGTGGTCGACATGTCCGACAGTTGGGTCGACGGGCCGACGGCTACAACATCATAGTCCGCGTCGTTATCAAAATCAGAATCAACCCCTTCAACTAAGGCTTCGTCCAGTTTGTCCTCATCATCAGAGGACATAGGATTGTCGCTCGGGTCACTCCAGCTATCCTCAAACAAGCGCTTCATCTGCATCAAGCGATCTGCGTGCTGCCATGTCTGAAGTTACGGCGCAAGCAAACTTCGACTTTGATTTCCTGAAAATTTTCAAATGGCAACTAGCCCCAGCGACCCGTGCATCATTCTCTACATAGCATAGGCTGTGTGCACGTGAATTTTCATGTGGATCGGGTGATCCGCGTAGCTTCCAGGTCGCTTTGAACATGCGTGGGTTGAACCGTACACAGGTGTACGGTTCAAGTATGGGCGAAAGGACAAAGGGTTAATATGATCAAATATGAACAGTATGGGAAGTAATAAGATGTCATGACTGTCAGCAGGACAATTATAAAAATACCATGCAACAGTGTATTTATGTGTGTTGTGGTTGTACATGCAGATAATATTGATGATAATGCCGGATGGCTTAGAACTGCCTGTATTGTTATACAGATAGATATTCTAATCGAGCATTACATGTTATTGCTCCATCTTGTCTTGTTACCGTATTATTTCCATTCTCAGCCCTGGGCTTATATTTTTTTCAACCAGTCCTGAGCTGCATGTGTGTGTGCTCCTCACTGGCTTTGCTCATTCCGCTTTTCTTTTGTTCAGTTGGCTTATGCGAAGGCTAGCCAAGCTTGCTTGGTGATGTCAACGCGAACAAGCATAATAATAATAAATTAATAATGTGTGAAGTGTGTGGATTACAGTGAGGGCTGCGTCCCACCGGCCTGTGTGGATTCACAGGAAGTGTGAGTTACGAAGTCTGAAGAAAATGTTGAACGGTGGGATGACGACTACACCATAGCTCAGTGGGAGCATCGCTGGCTACAAGCAAGGGTCCCTGGTTCGAGTCCTGGTGGTGACAGTCAATTTTTTCTTCAGATTTTTCCCATTTGTGTCTTTCCCTCCAACCAGTGAAACAATAATAATAATAATAATAATAATTTTGAAAGGATTGGGAGAACTTCAAATTCAAAGGATCAATTGGGGAAGTGAACTGCCTGAAAAGAGAAAAAATCGCCAGACCCACCAGGACTCAAACCCGGGACCTTGCTTGTCATGAGCAATGCTCTAACCACTGAGCTATGGGACGGCGCGCCTTCTAGGTTCAGCCCCGTCCCATAGCTCAGTGGTTAGAGCATTGCTCATGACAAGCAAGGTCCCGGGTTCGAGTCCTGGCGGTCTGGTGATTTTTTCTCTTTTTTTCACTTCCCCAACTGATCCTTTGAATTTGAAGTTCTCCCGATCTAAACTTCACTTCTCAACTCCAAAAAACGGTCTCTTTACTGCGATTCAAACCAAAATTAAAATTAACATTCCACCATGTTAATTTTAATTTTAATTTTGGTTTGAATTGCAGTGAAGAGACCGTTTTGGAGTTGAGAAGTGAAGTCTAAATGTGTAAGTGGCTGCGTTGGAGTTTGCGGACAATTAAAAAAGTTCTCTCAATCCTTTCAAAAAAAAAAATAATAATACTAATTTAAAAATTCGACGAGGAGACAATAATTTTAATATGGCAATAAGTAGGACGAGCTGAAGCGACATTTGGATTACTTTATTAACAAAGTAAGCGATGGAGACCATGCAAAAACAATGTAAAGGGTAAGGAAAAATACATGTAAGAAGAAAAAGGCAATGGAAAAAAAGATGATTCGAACAAGTTTTCGTACAACACTCTTCAGGAATCACCGTTGTACTAAAGAACAAAATGAGAACAAAGGAAATAATATAGATGTCATCTGCCCGGGCTTTGCTTTCAGCATAATTTCCGGGCACTCCTGTTGCCTGCTGTTGCCTGCTGTTGTTAGTTTCTGACATGCGGCGCAACTACATTGTACTTCGCTGGTGATCACGAACTGAGAAGCTCATGCAGCTTGGAGCAGCTTACCAGAAGACGAAGCAGGGCCAGATGGCAGCCTGGAGCGGACCATCTGAGAGAAGGAGGTGACCTAGGCCTTGAATATGTATGTCAAGGCGCTCGGGACTCTTTTTCAAACTACGGCATGTTGTACATAAACATTGCGCGAAATCGCGCATCTATGAGCGACATCCACATAAACTGCTGAGACCACGGTTGTGTACTCGAATCTCATTCTGAGCACCCTTTTTTCTTCCTTTTTTCAGCCGTTTTTTTGCAAAAAGTCCTCGAGCTCGATTTTTTTTGATCGATCGTTCTTCAAGGAAAGACGAGTGGACAATCGATCAACAGGGCCGAGGACGAATGCGTCTGGTTGGAGTTCTTGCGTGGCACAGGATGACCAGACACACATATAGATACATTGCGACGATCTAATCTGCACAGTGTTTCCTAATACCGCACACACGACGGTAAGTACAATTCATGTGATTTCAAATTGTTTGTGATCTACAACGTCGCGAGCAGGACGGAAATACAGCAACAGCACGACAACCGTTATACCAGGCAGTAACCAACAGTCACCTCCGTCACATTCTCCAGATCAGAAGGCAAGTGAGGCAGTGAACATGAAGAAATAAACTAGTAAAGAATGAAAAGTGAATAATTCAAAAATCTCAGAAACGTTGAACGTAAAAAACACTGAGAACAAGAAAAGTGACTTACTTCGATGGCAAAAGACAAAGCGAATGTTCCTCGTATGGACCTGGCTCTTGCGGAATCAGCCACACTGTGGAACCATGTGTTTGATTCCACATGGATGGCTACCTGCTCCTCACCAACCAGCCTCCATATTTTCTGGGACCCAGAAACGTGGACAAAACGCAAGGATCCCTTGATCCCTTGCACAGGAAATGGCAGTGTGGACGCAAACGTGTACTTGATTTTGCACGTAGTGTGGTTGCGGCCTACAGTCCATTCATTGGAAACTGGCACCCTTAGGGCCGATTCCCACTACGGTACCGTGAGTGCCGTGCCGTGAGTACCCATGGTGATTTGCTCACGTGAGGGGCAGTTTTGGCGCGAGTTCATTCCGTGGCTCCTGCCGTACCGCGCCGTGGACATTCCGGTGCCGAGGGTCTCTGGGGGGGTGGAAATGGCATGCCGTGGTATTCCGTGAGGTCGAATGCAGTGAGTAGTAGGTATTTTACTACTCCCTGAAAGGAAGTTTTTTCTTTCTTTTGTATTTGTGGTACGAAGTTTTTTCTTGGCTTTTGGCTTTTCGATTGGTTGATTCTTGAGCTTTCTCCAGTCATCTCCCCCGCTATTTTCCCTCAGGACCAAAGTCAGAAATTGATAAAAATGGTGATCCGGCCTGCCGACGGAATGCACGGAATGATTGGGCGCAGGTGTAAATCACTCTCAGCTTCAAGCTCGTACCGTGGGGTACACGTGACCTACCCAAATCGTCGGCACGGCACTCACGGTACCGTAGTGGGAATCGGCCCTAACTTTTTGGTGTCTCTGTCACATAGTTGTAGATATCGTGAAAACAACAGTACATTCTGCATTGTGTGACCCGTGCAATTACTCCTTGCCACATTTGAGGCCAGAAAAGTCCAAGAACAGGGAAATAGAAATTCAGCCAGGTTTTACAAAATTAGGACAGGTATGCCATGGCAACATGTATGGAGAAGCAGATCCCAAACCCAGATTTTTGAGATTTAAAGTGGGTTTTGATCCTCAATTCGGCCCAAATCCGACTTTCAAAAGCCAGCGGGCCAGTTTCCAATGAGTGGACTGTAAGATGTTGTGTTGGGCACAATCTACGGATAACATGTAACGGTTTGGTCCTTACTTTTAAAAAAATATAACCCTTGGCTCTCCATCCGAGTCTATCTTGCACATTGGTCCATTTATAATCCGGCACCATTCGTACATGTACTTCGGAAATTCTGCTGGATTGGGAGGGTGCTGGATTATCGAATTTACTGCTGGAATGGGCATGAAGAGGACATTTTGATTACTGAAAATTACACTGGTTTATAGAGGGTGATGTTTATAAAGTGGTGGGTTGAAGAGGGACGACCTTATGCAAATATGCACTGCCTCACTTCTTCAAAACCAATACTGGCTTCAGAATCTATGATCATAAGAGCCAAATGTAGTTTTTGGCTGACCAAGTCTGTTTTATGGATAGCCGTGGCCCGAAAATAGGTTTTTCGTTGCTCATTTGCCTGAATTAGATTTTATCCCCAATCTAGAGCGGTCCGATACTTTGTGTGTCTGTTTCTATAGATACATGCTGGGGAAAGCAGCTTCGAATAGCTCCATCGCGCAAACAGGTGAACTACATACAAGCCATTGCCACCTGCAAGGCACTCGATGGCAATAGCGGGATTTGGACCCTGATGCCCAGGGAATTTCAATCGTGCGCACAGGTGTTCCTGCAAAAGCTTGGCTTCGGAGCAGAGAGTCCAGTGCTGGCCGACTTTGTCAATTCGTATGGAGGTGGTGTCCTGTACAATAATGGCAGCTTTGACCCGACCGGAATTGCTACCATCACGCTCTGCATACTCAGTAAGTACTTGATCTCCTTATGTGCACAATAGGGATAATTCCAAGATTGACCAGAGTGCTCAACACCACAAGGACGGAGCAAAACAACAAAGGCAGAAGAGAACAGACAACAACCGGCCAGGCCATTGTTGTAATGCTGCGTTTCATGCGCACAGCAAAGCAAAGACAATCCTCAGACAATTCATAATCTACACATCATTGGGTCACACACTTACCGGGGTATATCCAGGCAAGTGTTTTTTATATTTTTAATGAAAGTGCACATGCATACATAGAATTGAAGAGAACAATAACAACAGCAAGAGAACATTATATTAAGTCAAAGAGTTGGTGGACAAGCCGTTGATTATTCACTCTCATTGTAATATCAAAAAAGTATTCTTTCTAGACCAAAGAGTGGTATATTTGATAACATTTAATAACGATAGAAATATTTACGATACTTCTCCAGAGAACTAGAAAACTTTTTTGATATTATATTTAGTAGTGCAGGTGGAATACCGGACATTCTAATTATCCAAACATGAACCGACAACACAATAGGCACATGCACTAGTATTTGAAAATGCTCTCATGGTCACCATGGTCACGCAGAGTTGCGCTATGGACCTTAGACACAGATTTCACGGATACTGACCGGCACAGCCTGCTCATGAAAACTGAACTGACCAGTACAAATTTAGTGCAGAAACGATTACGTTTTTTTTCCTTAGTGGCTTAGCTGATACCATAACGATCGGCTTATTGGCTAAACGATTATTATTGTACTTGGTCTCGACTCGTGGCCTGGCACGAGGGAAACATGGATGCAGTGAATGGGATTTCGGTCTTTGACCACTTTGTGGTGGGTCTGATCTATTCACCGCCCACCGCTTAGGAGCTCCATCTGCGCCTTGATCCAAGAAGGTGGTGGCGTTCCTGCGGATGCGGAAAACTGGGCCTTTGGCCGAGTCTCACGCGAACCGTGAATTTTTTTGGTCCGACTTATTAAAATGTGCATTTCGCTTCGAACATCAACCAAACAAATTCAAATAATCCCAGGACGGAATAAACTTTCCAGCTATCTAACACTATCATTCAGTTGTCATTTTTGTGATGTTGAAGAAGAAATGGCTCCAACTCCAAAGGAGGCAGCGGCTCAGGATCCTAGTCGACTCGAGCATTTTGCGTCCAAATTTTGTCGTCAGAGGACTCCTGTTGCTTCTCGCGCAACACAGAGAAGGCCTGGTGCTGAAATCAACACCCCGCTGCGATGGGGGATTGTCACGGAGTACCAGAACCTCCTGGGCGATCGTTCTCGAGTGCCTCCTGGCGGATTGAAATCGCTGCAATCCCTGTCTCCTTGGCAAAATTTCAGCAAATGCGTCATCCAGAAACTCGTGCAGAAAGCACCAGCATCGCTCCGTCCAGTTTGCTGATCTCTCTCGCAGTCGTTCACGATGTGGCGACCGATGAATCAAGATTACAGAAGAGATCGTTGAGAAGTTGACCGAAATAATAACCGGCCTTGAGGTCGACTTTCAGGCGACAACCTGAAGCGCAGAAAGGGTGGATTATCCGGCGGATATGGTGCGGAGTCCTCGGATCCGTGAGCGGAGCCGCGATTGCGATGCGTCACAAGATCGCCAGTCTCCGGGGCCAGTAGATTCGTAAAACAGGCAGGGAAGAGCACGCATGGTCTGACTGCATGATATGTCGACACAGATCAGACTCAGTACGCGCACGGTACACGGTGGTCAGAAGTGATTTTTTATGCGTGGTGGTTTACTTGTTCGCCTCATTTGAAGGTGGTGTGGGAGCTTCAGGCGAAAACACCTACAGCCACCATTCTGGTAGTCGCATTGCACGAGGAGGAGGCGAAGTCGATCGTGGAAATCGTGCCTATGGAGTGAAAAAATCAAAGAAGCGCAGTGTAGCTTGGAGGAGGTGAACAAAATGTCGATGTTTTGCAGGTTGACGCACTTGCAGATGCGCCCTGAGACACCAGCAGCGATGAAAACTAGAAGGTCAGGCCAAGAAACGACACAGTAGTTATCTATCTACCGTCTCTTGGTTGATTTTTTAGTACAGGTGCTCGTTTGTACATATGCTTGAGTTTTGAAGTGAAGCGCACATTTTAATAAGTCGGACCAAGTAACTACATCAGTACATGTAATGTATATTCTGTGAATTTCAAAAAAATTCTCGAGTCCAACATCGGCAACGACGGAAAGCGGGCGCATAGATCCGATGATCCCGCAACAAGTCCGTCAGCTGTTTGGACTGACCAGATGAATACAGACAAGACAGAGGCGACGCACTGGTTGTAACCCAACAGCTGATGGTGCCCTTCGCCTCTGACTTCGCTGACTCCGACGGTGAAGTCAGAGAAGCTGGCCAGGGGTGCAGATCGGCGGATTTCAACGGATGACTTGAGGCGCACCAACAACTAGTTGCTTTTCCGGTCTATGCTCCAAATAGGCCCAGACGCCAGGCCTAGCTCGTCGTCGAGCAAACTGGTTCAGGAATCGTCGACAGAACGGAAAACACGAAACTGAAGACCACTCTACTGTCGTCTCGGAAGGTTGAGAACGAACTGCCTCTTCTATCCTCGCCACGCCACACCTCAAAACGAACTAGTCAGTGGTTTTTCTCTAGAGCTAGAGAGAGAGTTTTCATAGTTTACTTCAAGCGGCGACGGAAGAACTCATAATGGAGAACTAACACTGACAACGAATGTCTAACAACTGACGACGAACGTCGGACAACTGACTCTGACAACGAACGTCTGACAACTGACGACGACCGTCGGACAACTGACGACGACATGGCAAAAGGAAAACATGATATCAGAAATTGGTGCCCTCGTCAGCACAAAAGGTGGTGTACTCAGCACAAAAAGGTGCACGTGTCAGCAACAAAGCAGCGCAGCAGCATGTACGGGTCAGCAGCACAGACACAAATACAGCAGCAGCTACGACGAAGAGACAACACGTGCAGCCACATGTACACACAAAGACACAAATACAGCAGCAGCTACGACGAAGAGATAACACGTGCAGGCGCAGGTACAACACTATCCCCTACCAAAAAAAGACATCCACTCCTGTGGATGGAAGCAAAAGTGAAGTGTATAAAAAACGGAAGAAGACAGACCGGAGAAGAAGACAGAAAGACAGGGGAAATGAAATATGAAGCAACATAAACAGGCGACAATAAAACACAAAAGAGGTGGGCCACAACTGTTGAACGCATGACGAGTAGGCCAGGAGGGTTAACACCAGTCGGGAGCCCCGCAAAACTGTGCACCATCAACGGAACCTGCAAGCAACAGATTTTTGCAGAGGACCCCGGCTGGCGAGCTGTTCGACCTGTGTTTGTCCCTTTGGATCTTTTATTCTTAGAACAGCACCAACCTAGTACGCCACCCATCCACCAGTCATGACAAAACAAAAGTACAAATGCATGAGAAAACAGGTTATGCCGACGGACCCAGCGACGCTTCCAGGAGCGGCGAGACCGACAGTACGCACCGACCGAGAAGACTGGGGCAGCAGGATGCACACTGGCCGGCTGTCCGAAAACCGAAGGCGCTACAGAAACTCCGAGAATCACAGGACACACACAGAAAGAGAGAAGGACTGACGCAAACATCTCAGCCATCACCAAAAATCAGAAAAGCACACGAAGGAAGGGAAGAACAGCCAGGAAGAACACGTCGATTGAAACAGGAGCAATTAATCAGTGAGGACACCATTGAGGACACACAAACAAATCGGTTACCAATACGCAAAAGATAATGAAGAAAAACCACAGGGCGCTACCCTGAATAACCACAGGTCTCTAACCTGAAAAAACCGCAGGAATTGAACCTGAAAAAACCGCAGGGATTGAACCTGAAAAAACCGCAGGGATTGAACCTGAAAAAACACGGAACTTATAGTACATCCGCTCGCAAAACCAAAAAACTGAAGAAAAGAAACTGTCAGGGACCGATTGCGACGCACAAGGGCCAACCAGCAACACCCGGAAACCATAACACCCGCAAGGCAAACCGATACAAAAAAACGCAGGATTCCTGCAGACCACCAAGCAGACCGTGGCTCACCATGATCAGACGCCCACCCAGACGAACTAGAGAAACCCACATGCCGAAACACAATTATTACAAAACCACACGCTCACAAAAAAAATTCAACCTGGATCAAGAACGAGAATCCTACATGAAGTTCACACCTCCCACCAAACCGGAAGCCAACAGCTTTCCTACTTTGTTGACAGTGCATGACCGAGCCTGACAACGCTCTACACCATGTACACAGAACATGGAGAAACTACTACTAAAACGGTAAAAACACGAAACAAAACAATATGGATCGACTACATACGAGGCAGCACCTCGAGAACGTTCAGGTGGACATCTGAACAAATCACGCGACACAGTCACACTATCGGAGCAGTCCGACGGCAACTCCGTGACAAGCACAAGTGCACAACACAAGACGAGATCAAAGCTACCCATGCTGAATGCACGACGAACATGCAAACACAAGTTCCAGATTCGAACGAGTAGCGCACGAACAGAAGTTTGAAATTTTCATACACAACAGTACAGTACAGGGTAGTCAGAGCGACACAACTAACACAACGGGGCGAACTTCCAACGAGCATGCAAGACTACACTACGAGTACACACTCGAACACAAGAGAACAAGGTTCCACGGAATTCCTGCCGGGACCCGCGTACCCGAGTCACCCGACGCAAAACAATTATTTGAAAATTCGAAATCGAATACAAGGTACGGCAACACATTACGCAGAGCAGACAATTACAAAGGCATGCTCACCTGAGTAGGAGCTCCGAGGATCTTGGAAAGGGTTGAACAGACGCAGCAAAGCGGAGCCATGGCGAGAACGCGAAGAGGAAAACGAAAAACACCAGCCGGAGAGCGACGAGCTTCAGGGTCGTGGGTTCGATTAGTTGGGCGCCAAATGTCGTCTCGGAAGGTTGAGAACGAACTGCCTCTTCTATCCTCGCCACGCCACACCTCAAAACGAACTACAGTGCATTTCAAAACTATAGACGCGTAGGGTTTTTGAAATATTTCAAATTTGGCTGGAACTTTTTGAGAATAGTTTTCGGAATATTGCTCAGGATCGCTCCACAATTACTCTCATATAGTTTCTAAAGGATTGGATAACAGACGCCCAATTTGGAAAAATTTATGCACAAAGTGATCACAGATTTTATGTGGTATAGATGCTGGCATAACGGTTTTTGCCTAGGTACGCGTCTATAGTTTTGAAATGGACTGTAGTCAGTGGTTTTTCTCTAGAGCTAGAGAGAGAGTTTTCATAGTTTACTTCAAGCGGCGACGGAAGAACTCATAATGGAGAACTAACACTGACAACGAATGTCTAACAACTGACGACGAACGTCGGACAACTGACTCTGACAACGAACGTCTGACAACTGACGACGACCGTCGGACAACTGACGACGACATGGCAAAAGGAAAACATGATATCAGAAATTGGTGCCCTCGTCAGCACAAAAGGTGGTGTACTCAGCACAAAAAGGTGCACGTGTCAGCAACAAAGCAGCGCAGCAGCATGTACGGGTCAGCAGCACAGACACAAATACAGCAGCAGCTACGACGAAGAGACAACACGTGCAGCCACATGTACACACAAAGACACAAATACAGCAGCAGCTACGACGAAGAGATAACACGTGCAGGCGCAGGTACAACACTACTGTCTTTAGCTCAAGACTACTCGCATGTGGAGGGAACTCCAGCCCCTTGCATGCAGCTAGTGTAGACACATACTGAGCCTGGCAGTCCTACATGCCGTATGTAGGAAATGTCGTCAGCTCAAAAGAGGGCGACGGTGATCGCGTCGATTTTCTCAGATCGCGCTTGTACTTTTACACATACATCGATGTTGCAAGTGTACAGTCATGTACATATTCATGTCATGCTCGCAACACTTTCGGTGCATGCACACTTTGTGTGACCCCCAAAAGGGGGGAAATCCCGTACCGAGCGTAAGTACCATTCTACCCGTTTAGCCGATAAAATCGAAATAACCGCTCGATCAATTTCTTATCGACTAAGTAACGAGTTATCGATATATTCGTTTCAGCACTAATTGTTGACTTATTTTACTTCACCAATTGCACAGGCATGATTGCCTTCTCACCGTCCCTTAGGTCCGGTTCTCACAGAAAGATGCAGGAAATTGTATAAGAAAATGCATAGAATAAAGACATACAAGCGGTATAATTGGTGTGTTCCAACTTTCAAGCTCATTTAAAATAATAAGAACTGATTTTGTTTTCGGCTTCTGGCCACTTGTACAAGCTGTGGCTGAAACAAACCGAAAAAACGTCTGAGAGTCAGCCACGGCTGAAAGTCGTGCGCAGGACATTTTTTCAGGATTTTCCATGGTATTAGAGAGGTGAAGTTTCACGTAAAATTCTTACGTCCGTGAACGTAGAGGTGAAAAACGCATGCAGTGCATGTACGCGTGTTGCAGTGAGCAGCGCATGCTTGAAAAGTGTGCCCACCCAAAAAAGTCAAGCACGCCCCTAGATTCGTACACAAACAGTGTACAAAAAAAAACTGAGGCCGGGCGGGCCAAAAATTGGGGCAGACGCAGACGATAAAAATCAAATGTTTTACTTGGCCTCAACATGGTAAAACACATAGCAGTACTCGAGGGTCTGATTTTGCAGTAGTCTTCCAGACAGGCAATACAGTCTTCCATACAGGCAATGCTGTGTTCTCTTTTGCATTGCAACTCACGTTTTTGAGGAAGTGAATTCAACGGAAGCATGACATGTTCTGTTTCTGCTCTTATGACTGATCCTCTCGTGACAGAAAATCTCTACTGCCGCGCGCCCGGCGGTGAATTTCTTGTGATTCGCGCGTTTGACGGGATACGGTACAATTTTTACAACTCTCAATTCTTCTGCCGGAGCCAGCAGATGGAGGTGTTGACACCCGGCGTAGTGGAGTGTGCAATCTATCGCGGCGCCTATCGTGATATATGGGCGTGGGTGGACACTGTACCAAGGAAGATTACCTACACTACTCGGACCAACCTGTTAATAACAGCTCCCGACGTGTTGTGCCAGCGACGTAAGTCTGTGCGGGTGCCACCAGGCCGGATATCTTAACTACCAGTATCTAGGATTTGCAGTGACCTGCAAGTTTGCAAGAACTAGGCCATCATGCTTGTTATTCGAACTGAAGTAACCCCAGTGATGAGAGCCAACTGGTGTGTTTAGGTGTACGGTACGGTATTCAGGTGCGATGCGTGGCATGTACGGGATAGTATGCCATGCCTGGCATTACTAGTCACATGGTCTGTGCCCCCCCCCCCCCCAACCACTGAACAATAACATCAAGAGTCCATAACCCCAAGAGTGTGCAACTGGGGCCTGGCTGCTTTAGGCCCACTGTGCGGTGTAATTCCAACATTAGGTCATGCCGCCGAGCCACAGATGACAAAACTCCGCATTCCACGGTGCTTGGAACCAGGGAGTAGTACAAGCGCAATGAACGTGTACATCATGTTTGACGTAATGTTGGAATTCCGCCGCGCGGATTCCCATTTGCAGGGTTTCACACCCTTGTGGTTATGGACCTCGTCATGCATTTTTTCCATTTTTCAAAATTGTCTTGCCATGCAAAAATGCAATGTACGGGGCTGGACCCCCCACCCCACCTCACCCCGGACAAGTGAGCCTTTTATGAACCCTCTGTTAGTGACTGCATTTCTGTGTTTACACCATTCCCTGAAAAAACACAAAAATCGACAAATGGGTCGGGGCGCCACATTTTCACGCTGAAAGACTGCTGGAGTGCGCCTCCAAGATGTGTTAGAGCTGATTGCCAGTTAGGTGTAGAACGTCAGTACCGTTGGTCAGTGAAGTGCAATGTTTTGAATTCTTTATTCTCACGATGGCACCATCGCCAATAAGAGATAAATTTATGAGAAGGTGAGATTGTGGGTTAAGCAGTTGGAAAGTGATTTACATCACTTTGAATTTACAAGTATGGGAGAGGGTGAGCGCTGCAGGAGCAGATTGAGTTCATCAGCAGTGAGCAGATTTCTTGTTTGAAAGCAGGTCGGGAGGAGACGTCACGAATGCTAGCAGGGAGGGCATTGTAGTATTCTAGGGACTTGTACAGTGGGGAGTCTTTACAGCGATCGGTTCTGGAGGGTGGGAGGTTCCAAGGGCGTGCATGTCGAAGGCTGTACTGGGCCGTAACTTGAGCGGGGGTGTTGAGCATGCGTATGTGTTGTGGGGCATATTGGTATTTTATGGAGTGGGCAAGAAGGGTGAGCTTCACTTTGGGGCGAGAGAACATTGTCAGCCATTTGAGCCGATGGAGCAGTGTTGAATGATTCAGAGGAGTGTAGAGGGGGAGACGGAGGCAGATTCTGGTCGCCTTGCGCTGGATTCGCTCAAGACGGTCAAGGGCTGCGATTGAGAGCGGGGTGACAGCAATGCATGCATATTCAATTATAGGCAGGATATATGTTTTGTAAATGAGAGAGAGTGATTTAGTGTGTGGAGTTGATTTGAGCCTAAAGAGAATATTAAAAGATTTTACGGCTTTCTTCAGCACAAAGTCAAGGTGGGCTGACCATCTTAGGTCATGCTGAAAGATGATGCCGAGGTGACGATGTTGTGTTACTGTTTCTAGTAGGGTTTGCCCAAGTTTTATTTCGGGCAGTCGTGGTGGGGGTCGGTTAGCATGGTAGAACGGAAGGATGACGGTTTCGTTTTATTGACTAGCAGGTGCCAGCGCCCTAGCCGTTCGGCTGCGGCATCGACGCTTCTTTGTAGCGCAGCCTCACACACAATGTAGCTGCCTGCAATGGCAATTAGTGCGGTGTCGTCCGCGAACTGGCTACACGAGGTTGTAGCATTTTCACAGGCAGTGGGCAGGTCAATGGTGTACGCCAGGAACAGAAGTGGTCCCAGGACAGAGCCCTGGGGCACTCCTGCTGGTATTGGTATGAAGGCGGATGTTGTGCCTTCAACCTGCACACACTGTCTGCGTCCTGTCAAGTAGGCTTCGAGCCACTTGTGAGCCTTGCCGTCGACACCGTAGTGGCTCAGCTTTTTCAGCAAGCCTTGATGCCATACATGATCAAAGGCTTTACTGAGATCGAAGATGTGCTATCGCATGAGCTGACAGCTGGTGGTGTTAGTGGACATTATAGCGCAACGTGTAGTTCCTTGGTCCTCATTTCTTCTTACGAAGTTAATAGTCCTGTTTGCAGAAAGGAAAAAGAATACATGGACACGACGTAAGAGTACGATGTGTTTATCGTGCCAACAGCTCCTGTGAGGACTGCTTGGCCCTAGTTGTTGATGAATGGCTGAAGGCTCTTGATGAGAATGAGTTCTGTGGTGTAGTATTTGCCGACATGAGCAAAGCATTTGACAGAGTGAACCACCAAGGCCTAATCAATGAACTGCAGAATGTGGGGATAGCTGGCACCGCCCTTGAATGGTTTGCAAGCTACCTAACAAACCGCGTTCAGAGAGTTTGAGTAGGACAGGCACTCGGTGATGCCCTTCCATGCACAATAGGCGTCCCTCAAGGCTCTGTCCTTGGGCCACTGCTCTTTTGTATATACATCTGCGATGCACCACAATGCTTCAGGCATTCATCCAACAAACTCTTCGCAGATGATGTAACCTTCCATATCCGTAGCCATTCGTGTCAAACAGTAACTACTCGACTGAGTGAGGACCTGGCTGCTCTCGATGGCTATCTTGAAAGGAAAAGACTTTTATTGAATCCATCTAAGACCCAGGTTTTAATACTTCGCCCCCCCTGGTAAAGAGCTGCCACCTGGTACAGCAATTCTCTGTCGTGACACCCCCATTGCCCCCTCTGCTTCCGCCCGCTATTAAGGAATATTAGTTGATGAGCATCTATCCTTTTTAGACCAAGTACAGTAAAACCTGTAACTAAAGACCACCGTGACTAGCGACCAGCCTGGTACTACAGACCACTTGGCCAGGCACGGACGGTCTCACATTCAAAATGCACTGTGACTAGCGACTACCTGCTGAACGCGACCAGCGACCGCCTTTTCTTGTCCCAAAGACGATTTTTGACCCGTAACTAGCGACCGCGATGTAGGAAATGAAATGTTGCTCGAAGCTCCTTCTTGAAATTTTGCTGATTTTCCATGGTCCTGAAAGGAATCTTTCGGTACTACAGCTGAACAAATGAACGCAGGCCATTTTGACTGTGGAGTCGATGTGGACTGCACTACACCTGTCAGAATTTCAAGCGCTGTCAAGAATAGACATGATAGGAAACGTCTTGGAGAGCTCAGCAGAAGCGCTCTCTGCTCGATGTTACTACTCGGAGGACACACGAAGACTGAGCGGCTCTGTCACCCTAGTCATACAAATGAATCGACGATGGCGTCAAAGAATCCAGAAACAAAGCAGCACCGCAAGGTCCTGATGCTGAAGGATCACGTTCGAACAATCGAGAAATCACAACAAGGATAGTCAGTACGATTGATCGGATGAACAAATTTTGAACAAATTTGAAGCCCAGCCCAAAACGAAACTTCCACAGGGAACGTTCGACTCCTAGCTTCAGAAGTAGCAGCTGAATTTGATGTCTGCAACAAATTTAATCTTCTCTCTCTTTTGTCTCTCTCCATCTCTCCGTCTTTCTCTCCAAGTGTTGTTTGACCTGAAATAAGAATGGCATTGCGCAAGTCCTGGGGAATTGTATTAGCTGCATTTTGATATGCATATCATATACTTATGGTCGCAAGGTGCAAACCTCTAACTAAAGACCACCTGCTACTAAAGACCGCTTTTGCTGGCACCAAGGGGTGGTCGGTAGTCACAGGTTTTACTGTAGCAGCGGTGTGTACATCTGTTAACAAGAAAGTCGGAGCCTTTGTGCATGCAAAACAGAATATCAGTATCTTTGGCAAGCGACTGCTCTACCTCTCTATAATTCAGTCTACTCTTGAGTATGGCAGCACGCATATGTACACTGTTTGTTGCAAGCTCTTTATAACAAAATTCTTGCTGCCAGCCGCTTAGCGCTAATGATTATTTTTTCCTTGGATATAATGACCCCAACTGCCCTTCTCTACAGTAACACCAATGTATACACCGTTGAACAACGCCTCAATTTCAAGACCTATGTATTTGTGTATCGCAGCCTGAATGGCCTTGCTTGCTCTCTCCTACAAGACCGCTTTACTCTTCGTGCTCACGGTGCTCACACTGCTGCCATTACCCGTGGTCAGGTGTCTGCCGTGCTTGTTTTACCCCCTGCTAGCACACGCTATGGTTCCAGTGCAATTTCTTACGTTGGCGCTGACCGGTGGAATGCACTGCCACCTGCTTACCGCCTTTCTAATTCACCTGCTGAATTTCGATCTTAGGGTTCCCTGTAAGAAGGCGATGACGCCTGTTGGGAATTCCCTAGTAAATAAGAAGGAAAAAAAAGAAGTTAGGTATCAGGTCGTTGAATGTCTCCTTATTCTCTCAGTGTTGTGCCTAGTTGTTGCACTTTCTGGCTGTATATAGCATCTAGTCACAGTGGTGGACAGTTACTCTCAACTCGTATCCATAATATTATGTTCTTTCCTTTCTACATTTATTATTGGCTCAACATCCGAGTTTATTCTGCTTGTTTCCATGTCACTATCTGCAGGTGTGAACTATTGTCCACAACTTCAAATTGCCAATGGAAATCTGAGTATCACATCGTTTTCCCACCAGATTGAGGCAAATTGTCATGATGCGTACTTTACAGTTGGCCATGCCAGCTGTAAGGAGCGTGAAGGATGGGTGTTGCCTGATAAGCCATTGTGTCTCAGCCGTAAGTGCTGTCTGCGCGATGGATTTAGAGCTCAGTCTGACTTGGTCTCAAGCGAGCATGAAGATACTCTCTTTTTCTAAACTGGCTAGCTTAAACTTTTCTTCTGCCTTTATGTAAGTGAAGAGAAAGCAACCATGAAAATGGTTAACTCCCTCTCTGTTTTGCCAGAAAATTGAGATGCGGAGAATTAATGCAATCACAATGAGTCACCGTGGCAATCTTAACGCGATCACAGGAGTTGCCATGGTAGCAGCACCCCAGCTACACACTTTACTTACCTGCAGGAAACATTGATGATGACAGCAAGTGTGCTGTAGATATGAGATAGGACAAAATAGTAATCGTACTAAGGACAAAAACAAGCCTTTGTTGTTAAGGGCGTGGTCACACATGCACTTTTTTGGCGGTTCCGCCAAAGCGTAACTTACGTTTCCGCCGTTGCCAAAAGCAACGTAAGTTTCGCTTTGGCAGTAGTTGGTGTACTAGACCTGTTAGTATCACACTCACGACTACAAATTTCCTGGTGTGCATCGCCATCGGCATCAGTGGGGCCTCCGGCTGTCGATCCTGTTGACGGGCGGACAGGTCGGTGTGAATCCTGAACGGCAACCGAGCAACCGAGCCTGTCGCGTTGGGGGATCTCGGCGGTGAGTCTCGCCTCGCCTGCATACATGGACATTGCAACATCATAATAATAAACAGCATACATGTACTTTCCATTGGCATCAGTATTCCGCGTAAGATTTTCGTCGCCTGTGTGGTGAGCACCAATGAGCGCGTACTATGATTATTTATCGCTGTTCTCACACTTTACCATTTTTAGCAGCTTGCATATGCCATTGATATATGTGGAAAGCGCGCACTTGCGCCATTTCATTATCATCCTCTACTGATGAGCTCCGACAGGGAGCGAAACAGCTGTCTAGAGGCGTGGAGCAATATTATCTCTCAACGGAAGTGTCCTTGCTGGTGTCTGTATGGTTCGGCTGAACAGCGTGTGGTTGTGATGAGTTGAGAATGCAATGAATTGAAAATATGGCCGAAAGCTCTGTCGTAATATTTTGTTCTCAACTTGAAGGTGTTTATTGTATTTGTATAATGCTGGATCAAGCTTATTTTCCACTGTTTTTTTTTGTGTGAATATCTTCTTCTTCTTCTTCTTCTTCTTCTTCTTCTTCTTCTTCTTCTTCTTCTTCTTCTTCTTCTTCTTCTTCTTCTTCTTCTTCTTCTTCTTCTTCTTCTTCTTCTTCTTCTTCTTCTTCTTCTTCTTCTTCTTCTTCTTCTTCTTCTTCTTCTTCTTCTTCTTCTTCTTCTTCTTCTTCTTCTTCTTCATATCTCCTTCAGGAACATGTTTGGCTGGTACCCCCAATGACACGACGGGCGCGTGTGAGTGCCACAAGAATTACTCCGGAGTTATCTGTGATCACAGTGAGTTTCCTTGTCTTGTTTCTCTCCCCCTCCTCTCTCTCTCTCTCTCTCTCTCCTTCTCTCTCTCTCTCTCTCTCTCTCTCTCTCTCTCTCTCTCTCTCTCTCTTCTCTCTCTCTCTCTCTCTCTCTCTCTCTCTCTCTCTCTCTCTCTCTCTCTCTCTCTCTCTCTCTCTCTCTCTCTCTCTCTCTCTCTCTCTCTCTCTCTCTGTCTCTCTCCATCTCTGTCTCTCTCCATCTCTGTCTCTCTCCCTCTCTGTCTCTCTCTCTTTCTCTCTCTTCTCTCTCCTTGTCTCCCTCTCTCTCTCTCTCTCTCTCTCTCTCTCTCTCTCTCTCTCTCTCTCTCTCTCTCTCTCTCTCTCTCTCTCTCTCTCTCTCTCTCTCTCTCTCTCTCTCTCTCTCTCTCTCTCTCTCTCTCTCTCTCTCTCTCTCTCTCTGTCTCTCTCTCTCTCTCTCTCTCTCTCTCTCTCTCTCCCTCTCTCTCTCTCTCTCTCTCTCTCTCTCTCTCTCTCTCTCTCTCTCTCTCTCTCTCTCTTTTTTTTTCTCTCTCTCTATCTCTCTCTCTCTCAATCTCTCTCTCTCTCTGTCTCTCTCTCTCTGTCTGTCTCTCTCTCTCTCTCTCTCTCTCTCTCTCTCTCTCTCTCTCTCTCTCTCTCTCTCTCTCTCTCTCTCTCTCTCAGCTGCGCATAACATGTTAGTGTGTGTACGTGTCTATACGCGTGTGTACATGACCAGTCATGGCAGTGAGGAAGTGGGTGGGTATATATGTGTACTTGTGTGTGTGTGTGTGTGTGTGTGTGTGTTTGTGTGTTTGTGTGTGCTGAGCAAAGAAAACCCAGAGAGAATCGGTCACTTTGCCGAAGGAATAACATTTTCAAAAATCCAAAATACTACATACTGTAATTCTCGCAAATCCTTTGCTTCTTGTAAGAGTTGCACACTGTAGTTTTAAGTGAGCAATTTTCCACCAAATTCTCACGATCATTCATACTCAGTGTCCACACAAAGCCTATCTTTAGCAGCTGTGCCAGCACCAAGAGCATATCAGCAATAGCGTGCGACTCAATGCTCCTCCAGCAAACGACAAAACGTTTCCATCACATCCGAAGGTAGGACGATTTGAACCACTGATGCCGCCATCGTTTGCCGGAAATCAGAGCACAGACAATTAGTGAATCCTAGCTACATTAGGAAAAGCAGAACAATGCACAGTCGATCCATCATGCCCTGAACACGATGAGCTGACACCATTATCTACGAGCAAACGCGGGAAAGCACACGCACTTGATCCTTCTGCCGAAGAAGGACATAATAAAAAATTCCGCCGTTGGTGAATTAGCGGAGCTCGAGAGTTGCACACTCTTGTCCATTTTTGATCTACAGGTTTGCATAAAAACTACTTATTTCGGTAGATGCCTTCTTTTTTTTCTACCCAAAAAAGTAGATTCCATCTTTCTCTACCGGCTCTACCAGGTTTGAAGCTGGTAGAGGTCGGTAGAAGTTAGGGTTGGTTCACATATCGCCGGTACGCGCCGGGAGTCATCGAGATTGGGCCTCTTGCAACCTCTCCCGGCGCATTGCGATTCTGTGAACCAGTGCAGTCGTAACAAAATCATATGGTAAAATATGGCAAAGGACCGCCGGCAAAGTTGGACAGTGCTCAACTCTTGCGATCTGCCCTGGCGCCGATCCCGTAGAGTTTTGACCAAAAGCGGTTTGTGAACCGTGTGATCGCCGGCTGCCGGGAGCCAGACTTTGTCAATTTTCAAACCAATACTTGTCCTAAATTTTCCTGAATTGAAGCTAGAGAGCCTGGCACGAGGAGAACATGATGCAGTGAATGGGATTTTCGGTCTTTGACCACTTGCTGGTGAGCTGATCTACTCACCTCCCACCGATTTAGGAGCTGCATCTTTGAAGGGTGGTGGCGTTCCTACGGATGCGGAAAACTCGGTTTCCAGCCGAGTCTCACGCGAACCGTGAAAAAAAAACTAAAGAGGAGGTCCGTTCGCCATTCTTGTAGTCTCTTCAAGGTGGCAAATAAGTCAGCATACCAACCCGTCCTTCTCCGATGATCTGCTTGACTGCTGTGCAACTTATGAGACAAATACAATTGGAACGAATAAAAAATATGATGGATACATTCGCAAGTTCTTGTGACTTCATCAACGTTTGCAAGCATAATTTCGACGCAATCGCTTACAAGACTGCAATAAAATGTGTAGAAGTAGTTTCATGATCTCCAGTAAAAGGTAGCATCAAGTGGCCATCACCGAAAGACCTTGAACTACTGAAGAAACAAAGAATGCAAGCTTCAATTGGCAAACCTGTCGTAGCATTTGGGCACATTCTGTACTACTTTGTAGTAGATCAGCAACTCGAACTGTATGCGCAATGGATCGGGAGCTGGCTCACCGCCGATGTCTTGCGATGTCTTGCGGTGCCGATTTTGCTTATGTGAACCAACCCTTTGTAGAGGTACGGGAGTTTCAGCATGATCAAGGAGTTGTACACAGCTTCATAGAGAAGAAAACATGTTCACGCTCACATTGTGGAAACTACTAAATCCAGTAGGACAGCGTCCGTGCACTTACCTCTACCTTCTACCTCTATCGGTAGACTGACTCTACTCTACTCATCGCACTACAGCCAGACACCGCTTATCCGGTCCTCGTTTATCCGGATCCCTCGCCATCCGGGAGAAAATCGCTGGTTACCGATGTGCAGCACACCGGTATGTTATGCATACAAAATACCCGGACCTCGTGATCCGCATACCGTTGCATGATTTTGTGTACAAACTGGTTAAAATGTGTACAAAAAGCTTCGTCGTGTCCGGTTGCATGTGGCTTGCAGAGGCTAGAATCAGGGAGTTGTACAAGCAAATGAGATCCTTGACCTGCTGGGTACATGCGGGCAACACTCATTTGCATGCACTTGTCATTTTTCTGGCTTGTTTTACATACTGTGCACGCTAGTTGTACTGCATAGGACCCGTCTACATGTATGTACGATGTTACTGCTTTTGACATGCCATATGCATATACAGTTTGTGTGTTCAGTTATCCGGTTCCCTCTCCTATCCGGATATATTTGTGGAAAACAGATGTGTGCGGTTAAGCGAGGTCTGACTGTACAGTCCTTTCATCGGAAACAATCCCGCTGGCTTTTGAAAGTCCGGTTTGGGCCGAATTGAGGATCAAAAAACCCACTTTAAACCTCAAAAATCTGGTTTTGGGATGTGCTTCTCCATAAATTTTGCCATGGCATACCTGTCCTAATTTTGAAAAACCTGGCTGAATTTCTTTTTCCCTGTTCTCGGACTTTTCTGGCCTCAAATGTGGCAAGGAATAATTACACGGGTCACACAATGCAGGATGTACTGTTGTTTTCACAATATCTACAACTACCGGTATATGCGGGAGACACCAAAAGTTAGGGTGCCAGTTTCCAATGAATGGACACCATTATTTTGACCTTGAATACACATGTATGGTACCTCGGCTATTAAAAGTACAGACTTCACGGCCCCTTTGGGGGTCCGCTACACTGAAGTTTATGCACTGTACTCAAATTTTGACCTGTGAAAGAATCAGTCATGATGGCATGCGTAGATTATACAGTTTGCTAGCATTGATGGTCTGTCTGAACCCTTCTGTTGCAGTTGAATGCCGTGGAAAAAAACTGCGATTCCTGTCCACGAGCGAGCTCAATCGGGAGCAAGCAATTGCTGGCTGCGAAGCACTCGATGGAAATAGCGGAAAATGGACGCTGGTGTCCAGGGAGTTTCGCCCGTGCACCAAGCTGTTCATGCAGATGATTGGCTCTAATGCTAGCCAACCGCTGCTGGAAAGATTCTCTCCTGAAGGCGGTGTGCACATGAGAAACGCCAGCTCCACTTGGTTTGAAAACCCTTCCAATGCTCGCATTACATTCTGTATGCTCAGTAAGTAAATGTAATGGCTTTTCCTATTCTTCTTCTTATTATTATTAAAAGCATGTCCGCGAAGGTGGCGGGGTGCCACTTTCGCTTATGTCATTCAGGATTGATGTCTGAAGAGTAATACGATACAATGAAATGACAGAAGTGACGTCAACAAGAGCCGTTAGCTCCTATTCTGCAATAGAAAATGCCTCACACATCATAGAGAACAGTTAGCTCTTTCCAAAGATTAGTGTACAGTTGTGGCGAGGGCCGAGCCAAGTGAACTCCATGATATGCACAGATATATGTTGGATTTGTGTTTTCAATATGATGCAATCAGTGCATACCGTATGCATGAATATTATGCCTTCATCTTTTCTATTGTTTTGAATCTCATTATGTGCCTGTGCTGGCTAATTTTGTCCCAACAGAAAGTCATATCTGCACAATAAAGCAACGTGATTTTGTTGTGACGGGTTTCTATGGGCAAGGAGGATATACGTATGCAAGTGCCAAGCAGGTGTGCGAGTCTAACGGACTGCAGTTACTATCGGCAGATGTCGCTAAATGCGCAGCCAGCGCCACTGGTGTCTACAGCGGTGTAAAGGCATGGACGTCTGGCCAAACACCGGAGATAACGAACAGCGACAGCAAGAGTCTCTCGACCGGAAATGCTCCCGATGTGCTTTGCCAACGATGTAAGTTTTTGTTCCTGTTAGACGGCCTGGATTGATACGGTGTTTCCCAATCAGCCACATCGCGCAATAACATAATTTGTACAGCCTACAGCCCACACAGCAATGCGCAATGTGCTTACTTATCTCGAGCTTTCGGAGAAATACTTGCCTGAAATCATCTTCTAGCTACTGCTTGCCCTTTTGGAGAAATGTACTTTAGAAGCAGAATTGAAAGAGCATTCCATAGGGAATTGCAGAATAACTCTGGAAAAAACTCAAATCCTTGACTAGTTCTTGGCCAAACGCGACATACAGTATACTCCTGATGTACCGAACACCATTGTACAGAACAGTATTTTCTTCTAGCCGAAGTTTTTCACAAGCCAAAGGCACTCATCCCGTACAAGCAACGTGACGTGACTGGCATGTGGCCCATGACAGTGTGATTGCACTTGGTATACATGCGGCTCTACAAGTTATAGTTTGTAATAAACAAAAAGTGTTTGCTATAAAGCGTCAGTTTTGTATGGGTTCAAACAGGTATATGGCAACTGGTTTGCTATAACACGAAACTCGCTATGTACAAGTTCGTTACAGTGGAGTCGACTGTAGTATCTTTTTAAATGTTTTTTAAATGAACTACAGTTTGTGTGGGTGTGTGTGTGGGTGTGTGTGTGTGTGTGGGTGTGTGTGTGGGTGTGGGTGTGTGTGGGTGTGGGTGTGTGGGTGTGGGTGGGTGTGTGTGTGGGTGTGTGTGTGGGTGGGTGTGTGGGTGTGGGTGTGTGGGTGTGGGTGTGTGGGTGTGGGTGGATGGGAGGTGACATTTTGGTTGCAGAAAACAATGCTGGTGTGGCACAGATACCGACGTCTACAGTGCTCGACAGCTGTATTCTCTTTCAGGGGTGCAGTCGACTCCACTGCAATTACCCAATCTTGATGGTGGCCTGAGGCCGAAATATCGATTTCATTTTTAAAATTTATCTCGCAGTCTAGAGAACGATGCATGTGGCCTCTAATTTCCTAATACTTTGAAATTCTCAGTGAAATCCAAATTTGAAAGTCCAAAGAACGACTTGTCTTTTAAACTCATTACTTTAAACTGCTCTAATCACTACAGGAGCATTGTCAGCTACATGTAATTGAAGAAAGCCCAGGCCTCACTACGCCCTTGGGTAGTTTTGTCTTGCACGTGAGGTTCTGTGTGTGTGTGTGTGTGTGTGTGTGTGTGTGTGTGTGTGTGTCCCTGTGCACAGCAATTCCAAACTGTCCGACTGTGAGAATTCCTAACGGGTTTCTGAACGCGTCCTTTGCTGCCGAGAAGATTTCGGCAACATGTGACAGCGGACATTTTCTGACCGGATATGCCAATTGTACGCAAAATGGCGAATGGGTATATAGGGGGCTATTGTGCCACAGCCGTAAGTTGTTGTTGTATACTTTATTTATAGTGGAGATGATGCCTAATAACAATGGACCCATCGGTTGACAGCATGCTACAAGGCTGAGGACCACTGAGCAGAAGTGCTCTCTGCATGTAGCTACTACTGAACCAGCCGGCATTTCTGGTACGACTACAATTACGAGCTGCACGTTTGCACAACCTTCCATTGAGGTCTGCGTAGGCCCAGCTGCATGCCCAGTGATTGTGAAGAGCGCGAAACAAAAAATCCGCAACAGAACTCCCGCTGCCCCCACTGTGGGAGAAGCTCTTTCCCAGTACATTGTATATTATATTATAACACGTTATTTTCGATGTAAGGGCTGTCCATATTAATTTTATCGATATTTTACATGAAGAGAAAAAGTTCCGTTTATAGGTTGGTGGGTGGGTGAAGTGGGTGGGTGAAGGAGAGTTTCGTTTAGCAAAATATTGATATGTGAGACATCAATGCATTCTGGTTGTCAAGTCAATCTATTTTTTGTTCTGGTGGGGGGGGGGGGGAGTCCCATCCCAACCCAACCAACCTTTTTCGTTTCGTGAATATTATCAAGAGTCCATAACCGCCAGAGTGTGCAACGTCACATAAATGTCTGTCACGAATCGTTTTCAACATTACGTCATTTTCATCAAGCTTTCATCAAGCTGCGCTTGCAGGCCGCGACATTCGCAACATGAAAATGTACATGAAAATGACTTAATGTTGAAAACGAGTCGTAACAAGACTTTATCGCGCGTTGCACACTCTGGGGGTTATGGACTCTCGATATTATCGATAATGCCGGATGGCCCCTAAGTTATTAATTTCGGTGATTACAGTAGAGAAACGGCATATTACCATGCTCCGGCAGGTTGTTTAGCGCAAATGTAAATTATGTGATAAGGCCATGGTAAAAATTGTCTTTGATTCTCAAATACGCGCGCACCGATTTCGATTTTTTAAAAATTTCTATGCGTGCATATGCGCGCATGAAACGGTCAATGCGAAAGGCATGAATCAGGGAGTAATAAAATACCGGTATTTTTCCACTCCCTGGCCTGAATATATGAACATGGGAACTGGGCCACTGACACTCTGTAATATGTATGCACATCTGCCTACACACTGCTGCATATTGCCATACGCCTCGTGCCCTGCTTGCCCGTTTTTCTGGATCTGAATGTGCACCCCTTACGCATTATATAATTATACTATATTTAGTTCTCTCCCCCTCTCTTGCTCCCCAACCCTCCCCGCTCACTCTCTCTCTCTCTTTCTCTCTCTCTCTCTTTCTCTCTCTCTCTTTCTCTCTCTCTCTCTCTCTCTCTCTCTCTCTCTCTCTCTCTTTCTCTCTCTCTCTTCTATTGGCGTGCCTGGTTGTGATGAAGCCGAGACCCAAGGTCGGCAGAGCATCCCAGACCAGGCCACCACTCCCCTTATTCATGGCTCACACATGACGGGTTTACGTGGCTCTAGTAAAAAAAAAATGTGACCATGTGTGACTCTATCTTTGGAAATAAAAAAGTGTGGGAAATAAAATAAATAATCGCTCGCTCGCACCGATTTTTACAGGCTGATGACCTGAGAATCAACTTTATTTTTACCATGGCCTTTAATAGAGAGGTTCCGCACTACGTAAAGTTGAGCAACTTTACGTTAGTGGGCGGGAAAACCCGTGAATTCGCGAGTTTGCACTCCACTTACGGAAAGTTGTCTACGGAGAGTACGTAGATAGGGCTCTGATAACGTAGCTGGTCCGTAAGTGGATTGGGGTACAAATTTATGACTTTCTTCCCAGGTCGATCTGGTGGTACACTGCCGCGTTCGGAGTTGCCAAGGGCAGCTACGTGATTTGAAAACTTCGTATGGCGGAACACAGATGCGCATGCAGTTTACGTAAGACTTTCCGTAGATCGACTACGTTTTTTACTAACGTAATTACGTTATGCGGAACCTCCCTAATACCCACTGTAAATACACAAAATTTCGACGCTGCAAAATTTCGGCACTTCACGATTTTTGACATTTCGGCGGCGATTTATTTTCGGCGTGGGGTAGAGGGCATGGTATAGTGCGACAGATATAGCTAGATGCTGTGAAAAATGTCATCGGCGTTTTAATTTAGGCGTTTTGGGTCGGTGCCGAATATAGCCGAAATTAAATAGCTGCTGATCCAAATCTCACTTTTTGAGACAGAAAAGTAGGGCTTTTTTATTATTATTATTATCAAATTTTTGATAGGGCAATCCCCACAGGCCTAAGGCCTTTTTTACAGGGTACCCTAAATTTTGAAAGGAAGAATATCACTGATTTCAATGAAAGTATAAAAAAAGCATCTTGTGGATATCTGTTGGCCAATTGGGTCCAGGAACAATTTTTACATTTGCGAACATGGCGATAAAATAAAAATCCAACGTCAAGTCAGCTTCCTTGGCTGCCTAACTAGCAAGAATGAAGATATACAAAGAACATTACAAACTGTGTACATAAATTTGCTTTACATCGCTCAATTGACATGCCATTATTAAATAGGTGGTTAGGCACATTTTACCATCGCAGATCAACTTGAAATTTTGTTTGAGCACATTACCATACCATACCAACATTTTGAAAGAAAAAAATTTCGCCAAAAAGTGCAATATGGTGGTTTCTGGAGTCCCTGGCTCATATGTCACAGTGTGAATACGATATGTTTTACTCCAAGCCAAAATGTTATGGCTCTGCGATGACCAGAAGCGCCATACCAAGCAGGTGAGTTTTTGACGTGTTGCTTCGCACTGCGACTTGAGTTTTACGTCTTTCGAATTTCAACTTCTTGTCGCAGGTAAACAGCCTCTCGCCAATAAAGCACCGTCCAATGACAACTAATGGAAGCACAAACAAGGCTTATGGTTGCTCTGTACTGGCCATCGTGGAGCAATAGCATTTGCCTACTTTCAGAACTCAGAGTAAATTTGACGTGCACACTAAAAGTTTCCCGGTTTGGAGCCACCTCTGGTTTCAAACGAAAATTGGGCAACTTGGAGGCAACGGGCCAACACAAAAGAATGGCTCAGTTTGATCGACTCTGGCCTCAGAGCAAACTTCAACATGTCAGTTTCCTTCCACAAACATATTTCGAGTGAACAATCCACGCTGACGATCGGTTTGGGTCGGTCTACACAATTTTGCTGTCAAACTGTTCCTATTTGAAACCGTCTCCTCTACCCTGTGCACATCTCCTGTCTGTACCTGCAGATTCATGCGTGTTTGGCACGATCCAGACCGGTACACAGAAGTGCTCATGCAACGGGGACTTCAAAGGGGACTCCTGTGACCGGTGTAAGTTTGCTACCGTATATTCTCTATTATAAGCACAGGTCTCCATTACTAGCACAGTCTCTAATACTAGCACACTGTGAGCACCTTTCGAAACATTATAAGCACAGTCTCTATTATTAGCACGGTCTTGGTGGAATCAATGCTGCATGCATGATATCTAGCATGTATTTCTTCTTGTTCTGTATGGATGTATTGGTTGAAAAAATAAAAGCACAGTCTCCAATATAAGCGCGGTCTCCAATATAAGCACAGGGTAGAGGGGTGTTGAAAAAATATAAGCACGGCGCTTATAATAGAGAATATACGGTATGTAGTTTTCCCATTGTCAGCAGTTGAGTATTGTGCAAGGGGCTATCCATAATTATCAATTTTTACACGAAAAGAAAAAAAGGTTTCATTTATGGGTGTGCGGGTCAAGGATAGTTTCGTTTTGAAAAGAATACTGATATGTGAGACATCAAGGCATTCTCGCAGTCAAGACAATCTATTTTTCTTTCTGGGGTGGGTGGGTGGGGGAGGGTCCTAACTAAACCTTTTTTTCGTTTCGTGAAAATTATCGATAATGCCGGATGGCTTAGAACTGCCTGTATTGTTACACAGATAGATATTCTAATCGAGCATTACATGTTATTGCTCCATCTTGTCTTGTTACCGTATTATTTCCATTCTCAGCCCTGAGATTATATTTTTCGCAACCAGTCCTGAGTTGCATGCATGTGTGCTCCTCATTGGCTTTGCTCATTACTCTTTTCTTTTGTTCACTTGGCTTATGCGAAGGCTAGCCAAGCTTGCTTGGTGATGTCAACCCGAACAAGCATGATAATAATAATATTAAATTCGGATGGAGAGCCAAGGATTAAAAATGAAAAAGAGGACCAAAAGTTTACAAGTTATCCGTTTCGTCCAACACTAACGGTTATAAGCAGAATACTGTTGAGTCAAAAATGCGCAACAATTAGCACAAAACTGACTGATGGGATCATGACATTCAACGACCTGATGCTTAGCTGCATCACGTCTAGAATGCGCAAACCAGCAGCCTTCCAACTTGGAAGGCTGTGGCCGTCCTGTGCCGTGGTCCTTCGTCCTTCATCACCATCTTGTCATAGCTAACATTCTTAGTTCGCTGTGATGTTTAGCTTGTGTTCATCTGGAGTGCGCTCGCCTTCCCCTTTCTTACGTTACTTCATAACTTAGAGTCTTCGAAGTTGGAAGGCTGCTGGTGTGCGCATTCTAGACGTGATGCAGCTAACCATCAGGTCGTTGAATGTCACGATCCCATCAATCAGTTTTGTGCTAATTGTTGCGCATTTTTGACTCAACAGTATTCTGCTTATAACCGTTAGCGTTGGACGAAACGGATAACTTGTAAACTTTTGGTCCTCTTTATTAATAAGAACTGCACTTGTATATCTTCGAAGCCCTCTTGGAGTGCGCTTATAATAGAGATTGGGCTTCTACAAGAGACTGCGCTTGTAGTGGAGATAATACGGTATAAGCAAGATGTTGTAATGGGGTACTAGCTGTGCTAGCACTTGTTAGCAACAATCCGAACCAGCGCACACACTGCACTGCATTGCTTTGTACTGCATTCAAGACTGACGTCATGAGCTTTATTTTGCTGCGTGATCACAAATGGCACCAGCCCGTTTTGCTGAAAAGAAAAAGAAAATCTTGCTTGCCCTGTTGTGCTCTTCCAGACAACAGATCGTGCTTCAGCAGTGTTTCTTTTCCCACCATCCCTCCCTATCCAACTTATTCACACCATCATTATAATTATCGTACCCACTAATCGGGTCCACTCTCACAACTGATGTTATCTAGCTATTTGCTTCGGCTCTGCCTTGCGCTATATTACATCCATTTAGCATTGCAGCTCTACGTTGAGCTAACAGCAGCTCTACTTTGAGCTAACAGCCGCTCTACTTTGAGCTTACAGCAGCTCTACTTTGAGCTACCGGTAACCGCAGCTCTACTTTGAGCTAACAGCAGCTCTACTTTGAGCTAACAGCAGCTCTACTTTGAGCTAATTGCTGCTCTACTTTGAGCTAACAGTAGCTCTACTTTGAGCTAACAGCAGCTCTACTTTGAGCTAACCGCAGCTCTACTTTGAGCTAACACTTGCTCTGCTATGAGCTAACAGCAGCTCTACTTTGAGCTTCAAACCATTTGTACATGTACTTCGGAAATTCTGCTGGATTGGGAGGGTGCTGGATTATCGAATTTACTGCTGGAATGGACATGAAGACGACATTTTTGTTACTGAAAATTAGTGCACTGGTTTATAGAGGGTGATGTTTATAAAGTGGTGGGTTGAAGAGGGACGACCTTATGCAAATATGCACTGCTTCACTTCTTCAAAACCAATACTGGCTTCAGAATCTATGATCATAAGAGCCAAATGTAGTTTTTTGCCGACCAAGTCTGTTTTATGGATAGCTGTGGCTCGAAAATAGGTTTTTCGTTGCTCGTTTGCCTGAATCAGATGTTATCCCCAATCAAGAGCGGTCCGATACTTTGTGTGTCTGTTTCTATAGATACATGCTGGGGAAAGCAGCTTCGAATAGCTCCATCGCGCAAACAGGTGGACTACATACAAGCCATTGCCACCTGCAAGGCACTCGATGGCAATAGCGGGATTTGGACCCTGATGCCCAGGGAATTTCAATCGTGCGCACAGGTGTTCCTGCAAAAGCTTGGCTTCGGAGCAGAGAGTCCAGTGCTGGCCGACTTTGTCAATTCGTATGGAGGTGGTGTCCTGTACAATAATGGCAGCTTTGACCCGACCGGAATTGCTACCATCACGCTCTGCATACTCAGTAAGTACTTGATCTCCTTATGTGCACAATAGGGATAATTCCAAGATTGACCAGAGTGCTCAACACCACAAGGACGGAGCAAAACAACAAAGGCAGAAGAGAACAGACAACAACCGGCCAGGCCATTGTTGTAACGCTGTGTTTCATGCGCATGGCAAAGCAAAGGCAATCCTCAGACAATTTATAATCTGTACATCATTGGGTCACACACTTACCGGGGTATATCCAGGCAAGTGTTTTTTTTATGAAAGTGCACATGCATAGATAGAATGGAAGAAAACAATAACAACAGCAAGAGAACATATATTAAGGAGTACAGGTGTAATCCTAAATTAACCCCCCCCCCCTCTCCCCCTGTGCCTACTGCACCCCAGTTTTTGGTGCACTGAAGTGTCAATGGGGCTGATACCTCAGGTCGGCGGAGATGCTCCAGTTTCACCACCACAGTTGCGCTTGCAACCACCTCTATCATGCAGTATTCTGTTCTCGAGGTTTGTGGTTTCTCGTAAAAAAATCCTGATAACTTGAACCTCAAAATGCCAGGAAAAAATCTTCTAATTATCCAGGCATTCTAATTATCCGGACATGAACCGACAGCACAATATGTACTAGTACATCAAAATGCTCTCATGGTCACGCAGAGTTGCGCTATGGACCTTATAGTCTATTTCAAAAAGATTTACAATCAGGTTTGGGTCTTAAAAAGTATGAAGATAAGGGGAATTTGGACAATACAGTACATAGAATGGCTTGTTAGGACACGGCAAATTGTTCTGTGAAGGTTTCGGAACAATTGGACCAGCCGTTTTAAAAGGAGTTAGAATTTCGGCCAGGTTTCAGGCCTTTTCCCATGGTTAACAATTTTCCCAGGAAGCCAGTATCGATTTTTGAGATTTATTCCAGTATTTCAAGATCGCCAATTTATTTGAATTTAGCAATCAACGCCGTCTTCTATCAGCGTTCACAAGCGTCTGCTTTTCTCAAAATGTCGTCGAAGTCACACGGATAGCTTTGCCAAGTCATGGCCTTGGGAATGAGTCCGTGTCGATGTCGTTTTCGTCACACAGTGAGGAAATTGCATCGCAGCTCAGAGAAACTATTTTGGTCACAAAACCAATTGGGACCCATGCCGCTCGTGAACATTTACAACACTTTCGTTTCGACAAGTCCTCTCTGACTCCATTATCGATGCGAGGAAGAACTCGTTTGTTGTAAACCAGACGTACATGACTGTATCAACGTGAGTGAGTTGTCATTTTTCCTGCTTTCGCGCGGAATATTTCTTCAAGTTGACAGTGAGTTTTTCCAGGCAGCGCTCGAGTTCTTTTACGGTAAGACGCCAAACTCCGCGGGCGATCGCCAGGATTGCAAATCTTTTTGAAACGCACTGTAGACACAGATTTCACGGATACTGAACTGACCGGCACAGCTTGCTCATGAAAACTGAACTGACCAGTACAATGTACAGTGAACTTCGAATTACACTTTGCTAACTTCGAATTATCAGCACAAATCCCACACATTTTCTATGTAAGTGGAATCTGTGGGAATCATATTGATAGAAATCGGTCCTGGAAAAACTTCTAATTAAGCGGTATGTTCGAATTGAGCCCCATTCGAATTATCAGGATTCCACCTGTATAGTAAAAAGTTTGCTCCACACGCTGGAGCTTGTGCTATTCCACGCGTGCTATTCCGCCAACAGGACTTGGCACTTGACTGGCTTAATACAGTGTTCAGTCTCTTGGGTGTTGTGTTTGTGTTCTCGGTCCATGATTTTTCACCATTTTCTGGAGCCTCAGAAGATGCCCAAATTACGCTCTTTTTCGCGTAAATCTTCAAAATGTCTCCCGGAGTAAGTCTCCCGGACCCCCCCCCCTCCCCCCATCGAATGTCGGTGGGGCCACTCACGAACTCCTTCCTCTGGCCCTGAAGTACAGTGGCACACTTCTTGGTGCGGCTAGCATTCCTGTCGTGTGCAGGACCAACGCTTACTAGTGGCATGCCCGTTTTCACATGTTGCATGGTGGTACACTCAAACGCCTCTTATCCGGACGCCTCAGATACGGGCACGTCTCTCTACCGGCCACCCTCAGCTTGAGTTCCTATGACAAAAATGCTTGGAATTTGGGGGGTTGAACTTTTTTTCCGAATGCACAAGTGCTTATTTGTCACTGCCAACCTGTGTAATCCACACATTTTTATCCATGGATTATTTTTGTAACCTGAACATGTGCAATATGCGCCAAAAAAACTTCTTCAAAAATGATAATGATACATGGTAGATGAGTTATCCTGAGATACGGGCAAATCTGAGATACGGGCAGTGCCCGGTCCCAATGTGCCCGGATAAGAGACGTCCGAGTGTACAAGTGTGGTATGTGGCCGAGTGGAAAAAACAAATGAACTCTCTCCGGTACACACCTGGAGGCAATGATTATCTTTCTACTAGTAAGACAACGAGAAAAAGATAAGTTACGGTAGACGTGTACTCCCAAAAACGTCAGGCTGGAAATCTAAGAACTAGTGTTCAAACGATCTCAACGGGTACTCGTTAGCTCGCTCGCCAGAAACTCGGCTCGTTTGTGCGGCCAGCTTGTTTGCACTAACGAACACCGTACTTTGTACACATGGCAGTATAATGTCGACCGGGGAGTCGTAAACTATTTTACAAGTCCCTGGTCGATCGAGAGTCCAGTCCCGCGCAAAGTGAAAATCACTCGCAGTTACAGTGACTGTATGCCTGCACGACTCTTGAGTTTTTCAGTTGTCGTTGCAGCTTTGGTGGACTCTACTGATGTATTGTTTCGCATCTGCTGACCTGTCGCAGGATATGCCGCGTTCGGTCACCTCTCCATTCGGGTGAAAGTTACGCTCAGTCGTTTGGAAGTTTTCTCCCGCGGTGCAGCGAAGACCAGGGCTACTTGCAATCTTTGCAAAAGGGTCTATTCTTACAAAGGCTACTCAACAACGCCGCTGAAAATACATCTCGACACCAAATAGCAGTCCGAAGTGAAGCAGCAGCAACCCCAAATGCCGGCGGTGATGAATTGAACCAGCTGAAAAAAAATCGAACTTTCTTAGAAAAAAATATATTCAAAAAATCATATTTGCCACATGCGCATCAATGAAACTCGTTAGCTCGCTCGTTAGTGGAACTGATCGCTCCTCTTTTATAGATACGCTCGTTTCAACACTACTAAGAATGCCCCAGCCTGGATTTAAGAACGAACTCCAAGGTTTTTAAGAACGCGACATTCTTTGGTATTGTTTGTTTGTTGGTGGTTTTCTTTATTTGAATTCGCTAAACCAAACGAACGGAGCTGTCCAGTGACAAGGGAGTGAATGATGAGCGTCATCATTCGCTCCCTTAAACCAAACGGACAGAGCTGTCCAGTGACAAGGGAGCGAATAATGAGCGTCATCATTCGCTCTCTATTGCACGTTTCTGTATCAGAATGGTAATGCTATCGGCTTTCCAGACCAATTTATGCATAGAAAACTTCAATGGAATGCAAAAAAAGAACTTTCCTAGATTTCAGTATTGAGACGTATTTTCTCTGATGAATGTCTCTAGAAAACGTGTTCGGAAACTTGTATCCATCTTTTTTTTTGTTCATGACTACGTCCAATGTCCGCTTCGCTGATTCTGCTTATTGCCTTATTAATTAACCCTTTGCGGTGCATCAGTCATTAATGACTGATATCATGTGCGTACCGTAAAACCGTCGTAACTCCATCGTTTTTAGTCCTTTTGCAAATATCGAAATATGTGGATCAAAGAAGAAGCTCCAAGCTGTCCAATGGTGTAATCGCTTTTGCGATAGGAGAAACGATGATAAAGATATGGCGCTCGAAAGTTGGTTAAAGCAGTATAATGCAATTTTTTATTCAAAACCTCCCTTTTATGGAATTGTCTCCCACCCACATTGACTTCGGAATCTTCTGTCCATGTATTCAAGAAAGAGCTGCGCAAACATTCTTGTCAGTATTCAGGTCTACTCGCTGGCATGCCGTTACCCTGTTCATCGTAGATCCCCCACCCCTTTTTCCCAATCTGTACTCTCTTGTACCATCATCCTTCAATGCGACGGACCCCACGATAGGCCGTTGGGTCTTCTTAATAAAGTTATTATTATTATTATTATTTGAACTCGGATGGTGAGCCATTATAGTTATGATGAAGAAAGGAAAAAGGACAAAATGTGACGAGTTATGACAAACTGTCCACCAACGTAACCAGATCTTATACAGCCAGCAAGTGCGACAAAATGGCACAAAACTGACAAGGAGTACTGAGACATTGGGTGTCGCTGAAGTCTTTCACGATAACCTTTACCGGACCGGTCCTCTGCAGTCCCGATGATGTCGATGAGCCATCAGCCAGGGTTACCTTCAGTGTTTCATCCTTGCTCTCCGTAACAAGGCCGTTTCTTTGCACGAAAGCTTCCGATATGAAGTCGTGCGTCGATCCCGAGTCAATGAGCATAATTGCCCGGCGGCCGTTGATCCTGCCCTCAACACGGAGAAGGTCATGCTCCAAAGGAAGCTCCGTGTCCTGTACTGCGAGATCAACGTTGCTGACATGGGATTCCTGTTCGGCAACATCTTCCGAATCAGCTTGCAGCGTCGGTTCTTCCAGCTCTAGTACGCTGTAACGGTTGCGTATGTCAACCGGGTAACCGTTGGGTGCTTTCCGCTTGGTCGCCAGCGAGCGCACGCCATTCTTCACTGGCGACCAGCGTTTGGGTGTTGATTGCTGGGACAATCCCGAGCTAGGTGACCTGGCTTCCGACAAGCGAAACATCCACCCTGCCGACTCAGGGGACGCCTCTCCTCCGGTGTTAGCCTTTGGGGTCGTACGGGCTGACTTCGGTGCTGAATCGGGTTCGGCTGTTGGTCCGCCGTTTGCGCTGACCTGATCGCCTGGCTCAGATCAGTGGGGTGCTCTCGCAGCACCCGGGTCTTGACAGATGGGTGCAGTCCATTTACGAACAGCAGTCCTCGGGTCAGCTCGTCGATCTCAGGCACTTGTAGGCTTAGGCGTGAGAACTCGGTGACATAGCTCTCCAAGCTTGAGTGCTGCCTGACAGCGAAGAGATCCAGCCGCACCCGCTCTTGATGATGCAACGGACTGTACACCTTGGCGAGGGCTTCACGCAGCGCTGGCCACTTCGAGAACTCCACACCCGTATCCAACGATGCGATGAGCCATAGCTTTGCGTTGCCGCTCAGGAAGCCCGCTGCGTAATCCACCATCACCGATGAGTCGGTGATTCCCAGTGACCGAATCGCCAGCTCAATGGAGAAAGCCCACTCCTTGAACTGCGAGGGCTTGCCATCGAAGATCGGCGGCTCCTTAGCGTGCCGAGGCTTCCCGGACGAATGAGCGGGCGGCACAGGGAGCGGTTGTTGTCGGTTGCTCAGACAGGCGCTGACTTGGCGACTGGCTTCACGGACCTCGCTGGCCAACCTGAATAGCAACACCGAAAGAACAAGGATCGCCACGACAATGGCGAGCTCCAAGAACACCATGTTAACCATCCTCCGCTACCAGTGTAACCGTTTGAAGGTATTCTTGGAAGAGACAATGCTTGCTCAAGGCAACACAACTGATATAGGGCAGTTCGTGCCCTAAGGTGATAACGCGAGTGCTGACAGGATAGGGAAAGGTGCAAGATACAGAGCTAGAGGGCAGATAAGGTTAGCACTAACAGGGAACTGTTACAGCTGCACATATCCGGGACAATGCCAGTATTGGTTGCAAGTGCAAAAACAATCAATGGACTCTGCTGCTCCCTCAACTTGCTCACAGGGTGCGTAGCACCCTTGAAAACCCTTGAAAACCCTGTTTTTCTTCCCCCGGGAATTCCCTGAAATCCCCTCAAATTTTGTATTTTATAGAAAATGTTCCTTGAATCCCCTGAAATTTGTTTTCCAGATCACGCGACCTGGTAGACCTCCGTACTCAGCGACTGACTGACATGATATCAAGAGTACATAACCCCCTCTGTACTCTTGATGATATGCATAGCTCTACGAGTGCTAGACCGGTCACCTGTGCAGGTCATGTGAGTAGACGGCCTCAGCGGCCAGCGCAGCTCGCGTAGATCTTAAAGGTATTTTTTACATTTGAGCCTTGATCGCCATGACTATCGACTGCGGCACGACGGTTCCTGACTGTAGCGAAACTGGAATCCGCCACTACAACTGCCTTTCCGTTTTATTTGTTTGTTTTGGCCTTCAACAAGACAAAGTGTCTTCAGTTTTTTTTCGGAATGCCGAAGAAGTCTTACAGAGTTGTACTTGTTCTCCATGCCGAAAGGCAAGTGTGTTTTCAACGATCGCTGGTTGTCTTTGGACCCGTACAAAGACTGGCTAGTTCGCTAAGAACTTAGCGATGGAGAAGCGTGATGGTGACGGTGGCTCTACTACTTGTAGTATTGATGATCAAATCTTCGATTGTTGACATTCTGAATCAGTGAACCTCTGTGTGGCTACGGATATGTGGTGTCTAGCGACTATGCCATCTGTGAATACCCTTGAAATGCCCCTGGAAATCCCCTGAAATTTTGTGTATATGTTGTGCTACGAACCCTGTGCTCAAGTCGATAATTTGAGTACCCTTATGTGGAACATTGCTAGCACGAGCAGTATGCAGCGAAAGCAGTACTCTCTGGCGAGCGGAGAAAACCGTGTGCAGATGGGCTTTGGTGTGGGGAACATTAGTGCGACGTCAAGTATGTTGAGGAAGACTCTGTGCAGCAGTGTATACTGTATATCTGAAAGTACAGGTGGAGTGTGATGGAGAGGACATGGAGTGCCAACTTCTTCGGCCATCTACAAATGTTGACCGTGTTTTCCCTGGCGGTTCTCCAGTGGTGCTCCAAACAGGAGGTATTTCGGACACCCAGCTCAGCTGCCTATAGACAATTCGGATGTGGCTGAGTATCTGTCAGCTCATGCTATAAGACCCTGGACAGAGGAACTGACCCGGAAAGGATGAACCAAGGGGCATATCAATTGTGTGCAAAAATGGCAATCCCATTGCTGTACATAGAATTCCGCAATTGCAACAGTGCAACATATACTACCACTGTAGCAACACTTAGACGTGTCAGATCAATCCAAAACTTTCAGACATCGAACATTAGGTGTGTTAGATCATTTTTGAACAAAAAGCTGAAAATCGAATTTTTGGTCTGTGGTCATATTTTAGCGTGCTCTGGCTCATGTATTCAACATGCTCCGTCCAACGGAGGTCATGCTGAAAGATTATTCCGAGGTGTTAGTGTTTTTGTCCTACGGTAAGCGGACTGTTCCTGAGGGTGATCTGGGGTAGCTGTTTAGGGGGGGGGGGGGTATTGTGGTAGAACGGGAGGATGACTGTTTTCTTTGTGTTACCCAGCAGGTGCCATCTTTTAAGCCAGTCTCCAGCTGCTGTGACACTCTGTTGTAGGTTCCGGGTGCAGTCTTGAAGAGTTTCAAATCTTTATTCTCACGATAGCCAGTGGCCAATAAGAGATAATAGTGTAAGAAAGGAGAAAGAGTGAGGAAGAATTGGGTGGGGAGGGCCTAGGGGTTAATGACTACTTAAGTGTACGGGCAGGGGGTGGTCGCTACACGAGCATACAGAGTTGTGCAACAGCAGGGATATCTGGGATTTGAAGGGAGTACGAGAAGGGATTTCGCGAAGTTGTTGTTGTTGTTGTTGTTGTTGTTGTTGTTTCAAATCTTTTTTCTCACGATAGCCAGTGGCCAATAAGAGATAATAGTTTAAGAAAGGAGAAAGAGTGAGGAAGAATTGGGTGGGGAGGGCCTAGGGGTTAATGACTACTTAAGTGTACGGGCAGGGGGTGGTCGCTACACGAGCATACAGAGTTGTGCAACAGCAGGGATATCTGGGATTTGAAGGGAGTACGAGAAGGGATTTCGCGAAGTTGTTGTTGTTGTTGTTGTTGTTGTTGTTGTTGTTGTTGTTGTTGTTGTTGTTGTTTCAAATCTTTATTCTCACGATAGCCAGTGGCCAATAAGAGATAATAGTTTAAGAAAGGAGAAAGAGTGAGGAAGAATTGGGTGGGCAGGGCCTAGGGGTTAATGACTACTTTTAAAGTGTACGGGCAGGGGTGCCTGGGGTGGTCGCTACACGAGCATACAGAGTTGTGTACTTAAGTGTACGGTTGTTGTTGTTGTTGTTGTTGTTGTTGTTTTTGACTTTTATTTTACTTCACCAATAATTGCACAGGCATGATTGCCTTCTCACCGTCCCTTAGGTCCGGTTCTCACAGAAAGATGCAGGAAATTGTATTAGAAAATGCATAGAATAAAGACATGCAAGCGGTATAATTGGTGTGTTCCAACTTTCAAGCGCATTCAAAATAATTAGAATTAATTTTGTTTTTCGGCTTCTGGCCACTTGTACAAGCTGTGGCTGAAACAAACCGTCTAAGAGTCAGCCGCGGCTGAAAGTCGTGCGCAGGACATTTTTCAGGATTTTCCATGGTATTAGAGAGGTGAAGTTTCACGTAAAATTCTTACGCCCGTGAACGTAGAGGTGAAAAACGCATGCAGTGCATGTGCGCGTGTTGCAGTGAGCAGCGCATGCTTGAAAAGTGTGCCCACCCAAAAAAGTCAAGCACGCCCCTAGATTCGTACACAAACAGTGTACTTAAAAAAACTGAGGCCGGGCAGGCCAAAAATTGGGGCAGACGCAGACGATAAAAATCAAATGTTTTACTTGGCCTCAACATGGTAAAACACATAGCAGTCCTCGAGGGTCTGATTTTGCAGTAGTCTTCCATACAGGCAATGCTGTGTTCCCTTTTGTGTTGCAACTCACATATTGAATTTTGAGGAAGTGAAATCAACGGAAGCATGACATGTTCTGTTTCTGTTCTTATGACTGATCGTCTTGTGACAGAAAAGCTCTACTGCCGCGCGCCCGGCGGTGAATTTCTTGTGATTCGCTCGTTTGACGGGTCACGGTACAATTTTTACACCTCTCAAATGTTCTGCCGGAGCCAGCAGATGGAGGTGTTGACACCCGGCGTAGTGGAGTGTGCAATCTATCGTGGCGCCTATGGTGGTATATGGACGTGGGTGGACACTGTACCAAGGAAGATTACCTACACTACTGTGACCAACCCGTCAATAACAGCTCCCGACGTGTTGTGCCAGCGACGTAAGTCTGTGCGGGTGCCACCAGGCCGGATACCGTAACTACCAGTATCTAGGATTTGCAGTGCCCTGCAAGTTTGCAAGAACTAGGCCATCGTGCTTGTTATTCGAACTGAAGTAACGCCAGTGACGAGAGCCAACTGGTGTGTTCATGTGTACGGTACGGTATTCAGCTGCGATGCGTGGCATGTGCGGGATAGTATGCCATGCCTGGCGTTACTAGTCACTAGTCCCCCCCCCCCCCAAACACTGTACAATGGCATCAAGAGTCCATAACCCCAAGAGTGTGCAACTGGGGCCTGGCTGCTTTAGGCCCACTGCGCGGCGGAATTCCAACATTACGTCATGCCGCCGAGCCACAAAGGACAAAACTCCGCATTCCACGGTGCTTGGAACCAGGGAGTAGTACAAGCGCAATGAACGTGTACATCATGTTTGACGTAATGTTGGAATTCCGCCGCGCGGATACCCATTTACAGGGTTGCACACTCTTGGGGTTATGGACCTCGTCATGCATTTTTTCCATATTCCAAATTGTCTTGCCATGCAAAAATGCAATGTACAGGGCTGAACCCCCCCCCCCCCACCTCACCCCGGACAAGTGAGCCTTTTATGAACCTCCTGTTAGTGACTGCATTTTTGTGTTTACACCATTCCATGAAAAAACACAAAATCGACAAATGGGTAGGGGCGCCACATTTTCGCGCTGGAAGGCTGTTGGTGTGCGCCTCCAAGATGTGTTAGAGCTGATTGCCAGTTAGGTGTAGAACGTCAGTACCGTTGGTCAGTGAAGTGCAACGTTATCGCATGAGCTGATTCACGGTTAAGTAGCTGGTGGTGTTAGTGGACAGTATAGCGCAACGTGTAGTTCCTTGGTCCTCATTTCTTCTCACAAAGTTGATAGTCCTGTTTGCAGAAAGGAAAAGAATATATGGACACGACGTAAGAGTACGATGTGTTGAAGCTAGGTATCAGGTCGTTGAATGTCTCATTACTCTATCAGTGTTGTGCCTAGTTGTTGCACTTTAGCACACGAAGCACAGAAGCCATATCATTTGTTCGACTAGGCTTTTCATTCCATTACTCTTCAGGTCGAATACAATGGTGATTAACAAGGTAGTAAGCAAGTCCTTATAACCCGCACTTTTGGCGGGCAGAGCATTGACAAAAATAGCACTTGAAAAATAGCACTTGAAAAATAGCGCTAATGGCGCCAACGGCCTACTTGTAGGACCGTGGTCCCCACTGTTGTCTGATACTGGTGATATTCATTGTCTCACTGTGTACTTGTCGCCACGAGCGCTATCTTTTAAAGTGCTATTTGGTCTATGCTCTGACCGCCAAATATGCTGTTGGCGCCACTACAATGCATTTCAAAACTATAGACGCGTAGGGTTTTTGAAATATTTCAAATTTGGCTGGAACTTTTTGAGAATAGTTTTCGGAATATTGCTCAGGATCGCTCCACAATTACTCTCATATAGTTTCTAAAGGATTGGATAACAGACGCCCAATTTGGAAAAAATTATGCACAAAGTGATCACAGATTTTATGTGGTATAGATGCTGGCACAACGGTTTTTGCCTAGGTACGCGTCTATAGTTTTGAAATGGACTGTAGTGCTATTTTTCAAGTGCTATTTTTGTCAATGCTCTGCCCGCCAAAAGTGCCGGTTATAAGGACTTGCTTACTACCTTGTTAATCTCCATTGTATTCGACCTGAAGAGTAATGGAATGAAAAGCCTAGTCGAAAAAAAATTATATGGCTTCTGTGCTTCGTGTGCTGATTTGCTTTCCTCCAACCAAAAATCTATTTGTTGCACTTTCTGGCTGTATATAGCATCTAGTCACAGTGGTGGACACTTGCTCTCAACTCGTATCCATATATATTATGTTCTTTTCCTTTCTACATTTATTATTGGCTCAACATCCGAGTTTATACTGCTTGTTTCCATGTCACTATCTGCAGGTGTGAACTATTGTCCACAACTTCAAATTGCCAATGGAAATCTGAGTATCACAACGTTTTCCCACCAGATTGAGGCAAATTGTCATGATGCGTACTTTACAATTGGCCGTGCCAGCTGTAAGGAGCGTGAAGGATGGGTGTTGCCTGATAAGCCATTGTGTCTCAGCCGTAAGTGCTGTCTGCGTGATGGATTTAGAGCTCAGTCTGACTTGGTCTCAAGCGAGCATGAAGATACTCTCTTTTTCTAAACTGGCTAGCTTAAACTTTTCTTCTGCCTATATGTATGTGAAGAGAAAGCAAACATGAAAATTGTTAAAGGGGAAGTATACCCTAAAATCAAATTTTCACCAGTTGTAGTCTTCTGGGTGCTGAGTCGAATGGTCTTGGTCCGAGGAAGCTGCGACGCTCCCTTCCTACTTGAATCCCAATCGAACTCGCGCACTTCCACCGAAACTGGGTGACTGCGCCCTACTAGATGGGGATTTGTATGCAAAATGTCACTAAAAGCGCCATTTCGTTCTTATAAAAGCACGGATGACCGCGATTGGCCCATATGTTGTAGTCTTTTGGACGCTGAGTCGACTGGTTTTGGTCCGAAAAGGCTGCGATGCAGCGTTCCTCCTTTATTCCCAATCGAACATGGTTGAACAAGCGGTCACGTGCTCCTGGGTGCCCAAATCACCTGGTCACCGCGCCAGCAGGTGACAACTTTCACACCAAGGTTCAACTCGAGTTCAACTCGAGTGACAGGACTGCACCCAAAAAAGGTCAAACAGGCTAGTAAGTTGTACCCTGCAGGCACGGTGACCAGGTGACTGGTGTACGCAGGAGCACGTGACCGCTTGTTCAACCATGTTCGATTGGGAATAAAGGAGGAACGCTGCATCGCAGCCTTTTCGGACCAAAACCAGTCGACTCAGCGTCCAAAAGACTACAACATATGGGCCAATCGCGGTCATCCGTGCTTTTATAAGAACGAAATGGCGCTTTTAGTGACATTTTGCATACAAATCCCCATCTAGTAGGGCGCAGTCACCCAGTTTCGGTGGAAGTGCGCGAGTTCGATTGGGATTCAAGTAGGAAGGGAGCGTCGCAGCTTCCTCGGACCAAGACCATTCGACTCAGCACCCAGAAGACTACAACTGGTGAAAATTTGATTTTAGGGTATACTTCCCCTTTAACTCCCTCTCTATTTTGCCAGCAAATTGAGATGCGGAGAATTAATGCAATCACAACGAGTCACCGTGGTAATCTTACCGCGATCACAGGAGTTGCCATGGTAATCCTCGTTGAACGCACACTTTCTTGTAGTTCCAGCAGCACCCCAGCTACACCCTTTACTTACCTGCAGGACACATTGATGATGACAGCAAGTGTGCTGAAGACATGAGATAGGACGAGAGATAATTGTATTGGGAACAAAATCGTGCTCGGACTAAGGACAATAACAAGCCTTTGTTGTTTAGGGCGCGGTCACACATGCACTTTTTTGGCGGTTCCGCCAACGAGTACCCCCCCCCCCCGCCGTAAGTTTCGCTTTGGCGGAAAGTTTGGATTTCGCTACGCCAAAAAAATGCGAGCGGATTCTCCGCTTTCGCGGATCCGCTTTGGTGGAACCTGCGTGGTGATGGCTTTGGAGTTTGGTGTGCTACTTCTGCGCTGAGTTCTGGTGTTGTTTGGTTGCCGTTTGGTATTCAGTTTTCATATTGTTCTTCTTTGCCAATGTACTGTACGTTCTGGAGATCTCGCAAACGATACTGCATCGTTATGAGTGGATAGTTGGTGAGGGAACCCGTCTCCCAACTCATTCTTCTTCTTCTTCTTTTGGTTTTAACTCGCCACACCGGCTTCTAAAGGGCCGGGGGTGGGTGTTCGCCAACCTAGTCGAGCTTTTGTTCCCTTTTTTTTCGTTTTTCTAGTCTACTTGCTTGTGCTGCGCCGCGCTGGAGCGAGTCTATCAGTAGATGCTTTCGCCGCATAGAGCTACTATTGCACAAAGCCACAACACTGCGCGCTGCCATTTGCTGTATGCTTTCGCTGCACCTAGCTGCTGTTTAGCTGCACGGCGCCACAACACAACTTCACTACAACAGTCTCGTCCACAACTTCACTACAACAGTCTCGTCCATATTGCACTACGCTGAGTACTGGCCTGCTCCCGCTCTGAAGAGCTTTTCAGCCTTCACCGTTTTTGCTCAACCCCAGGCATTGGCCCACAGTGGCATCCACTTCCTTTTTTCTTTTTCTTTTCTCCTTTTACTTTCTCCGTCACTGCCTAAAAAACAGTCGAGACGGTTTTTTTACCCACCAGTTTTTATTGGTGCGAATTACTTTCCTTCTTCTTCTTCTTCTTCTTCTTCTTCTTCTTCTTCTTCTTCTTCTTCTTCTTCTTCTTCTTCTTCTTCTTCTTCTTCTTCTTCATATCTCCTTCAGGAACGTGTTTGGCTGGTACCCCCAATGACAAGACGGGCGCGTGTGAGTGCCACAAGAATTACTCCGGAGTTATTTGTGATCACAGTGAGTTTCCTTGTCTTGTTTCTCTCCCACTCCTCTCTCTCCCTCTTCTCTCTCTCTCTCTCTCTCTCTCTCTCTCTCTCTCTCTCTCTCTCTCTCCTTGTCTCTCTCTCTTTTTCTCTCCTTCTTTCCTCTCCTTCTTTCTCTCTCTCTCTCTCTTTCTCTCTCTCTCTCTTTCCCTCTCTCTCTCTCTCTCTCTCTCTCTCTCTCTCTCTCTCTCTCTCTCTCTCTCTCTCTCTCTCTCTCTCTCTCTCTCTCTCTCTCTCTCTCTCTCTCTCTCTCTCTCTCTCTCTCTCTCTCTCTCTCTCTCTCTCTCTCTCTCTCTCTCTCTTTCTCTCTCTCTCTCTCTCTCTCTCTTTCTCTCTCTCTCTCCCTCTCTCTCTCTCTCTCTCTCTTTCTTTCTCTCTCTCTCGCAGCTGCGCATAACATGTTAGTGTGTGTGTATATATAGGTGTGTGTACGTGTCTATACGCGTGTGTACATGACCAGTCATGGCAGTGAGGAAGTGGGTCGGTGGGTGGGTATATATGTGTACGTGTGTGTGTGTGTGTGTGTGTGTGTGTGTGTGTGTGTGTGTGTGTGTGTGTGTGTGTGTGTGTGTGTGTGTGTGTGTGTGTGTGTGTGTGTGTGATTGTGTTTGTGCGTGCTGAGCAAAGAAAACCCAGAGAGAATCGGTCACTTTGCCGAAGGAATACCATTTTCAAAAATCCAAAATACTATATACTGTAATTTTCGCAAATCCTTTGCTTCTTGTAAGAGTTGCACACTGTAGTTTTAAGTGAGCAATTTTCCACCAAATTCTCACGATCATTCATACTCAGTGTCCACACAAAGCCTATCTTTAGCAGCTGTGCCAGCACCAAGAGCATATCAGCAATAGTGTGCGACTCAATGCTCCTCCAGCAAACGACAAAACGTTTCCATCACATCCGAAGGTAGGACGATTTGAACCACTGATGCCGCCATGGTTTGCCGGAAATCAGAGCACAAAGAATTATTGAATCCTAGCTTCGTTAGGAAAAGCAGAACAATGCACAGTCGATCCATCATGCTCTGAACGCGATGAGCTGACACCATTATCTATGAGACAAACGCGGGAAAGCACACGCACTTGATCGTTCTTCTGCCGAAGAATGACACAATAAAAAATTCTGCCGTGGGTGAATCTATCGGAGCTCGAGATAGGAGTTGCACACTCTTGCCCATTTTTGATCTACACGTTTGCATAGAAAATACTTATTAAGGTGGATGCATTCTGTTTTTTTCTACTCAAAAAGTAGATTCCATCCTTCTCTACAGGCTCTACCAGGTTTGAAGCTGGTAGAGGTCGGTAGAAGTTAGGGTTGGTTCACATATCGCCGGTACGCGCCGGGAGTCATCGGGATCGGGCCACTTGCAACCTCTCCCGGCGCATTGCGATTCTGTGAACCAGCGGAGTCGTAACAAAATCATACGGTAAAATATCGCAAAGGACTGCCGGCAAAGTTGGACAGTGCTCAACTCTTGCGATCTGCCCCGGCGCCGAGCCCGTAGAATTTTGACCAAAAGCGGTTTGTGAACCGTTCGCGCCGGTGATCGCCGGCTGCCGGGAGCCAGACTTTGTCAATTTTCAAATCAACACTTGTCCTACATTTTCCTGAATTGAAGTTAGAGAGCCTGGCACGAGGAGAACATGGATGCAGTGAATGGGATTTTCGGTCTTTGACCACTTGCTGTTGAGCTGATCTACTCACCTCCCACCGATTTAGGAGCTGCATCTGCGCCTTTATCCTTGAAGGGTGGTGGCGTTCCTACGGATGCGGAAAAACTCGGTTTCCAGCAGAGTCTCACGCGAACCGTGAATAAAAGCTGGAGAGGAGGTCCGCTCTCCATTCTTGTAGTCTCTTCAAGGTGGCTAATAAGTCAGCATACCAACCCGTCCTTCTCCGATGATCTGCTTGACTGTTGTCCAACTCATGAGACAAATACAATTGAAACGAATGAAAAATATGATAGATACATTCGCAAGTTCTTGTGACTTCATCAACGTTTGCAAGCATAATTTCGACACAACGCTTACTAGACTGCAACAAAATGTGTAGAAGTAGTTTCATGATCTCCAGTAAAAGGTAGCACCAAGTGGCCTTCACCGAAAGACCTTGAACTACTGAAGAAACAAAGAATGCAAGCTTCAATTGGCAAACCTGTCGTAGCATTTGGGCACATTCTGCACTATTTTGTAGTAGATTTGGTACTCGAACCGTATGTGCAACGGATCGGGAGCTGGCTCACCGCCGATGTCTTGCGGTGCCGATTTTGCTTAAGTGAACCAACCCTTAGTAGAGGTACGGGAGTTTCAGCATGATCAAGGAGTTGTACACAGCTTCATAGAGAAGAAAACGTTCACGTACATATCGTGAAAACTACTAAATCCAGTAGGACAGCGTTCGTGCACTTACCTCTTCCTTCTACCTCTATCAGTAGAGTGACTCTACTCTACTCATGATACTACAGTCGGACCTCGTTTATCCTGGTCCCTCGCCATCCGGAAGAAAATCGCTGGTTACCGATGTGCAGCATACCGGTATGTTATGCATACAACATATCCGGACCTCGCGATCCGCATACCGTTGCATGATTTTGTGTACAAACTGGTTAAAATGTGTAGAAAAAGCTTCGTCGTGTCCGGTTGCATGTGGCTTGCAGAAGCTAGAATCAGGGAGTTGTACAAGCAAATGAGATCCTTGACCTGCTGGGTGCATGCGGACAACACTCATTTGCATGCACTTGTCATTTTTCTGGCTTGTTTTACATACCGTGCACGCTAGTTGTACTGCATAGGACCCGTCTACATGTATGTACGATGTCACTGCTTTTGACATGCCACATGCATATACAGTATGTGTGTTCAGTTATCCAGTTCCCTCGCCTATCCGGATATTTTTGTGGAAAACAGATGTGTGCGGTTAAGCGAGGTCTGATTGTACAGTCCTTTCATCGGAAACAATCCCGCTGGCTTTTGAAAGTCCGGTTTGGGCCGAATTGAGGATCAAAAATCCACTTTAAACCTCAAAATTCTGGTTTTGGGATGTGCTTCTCCGTAAATTTGGCCATGGCATACCTGTCCTAATTTTGTAAAACCTGTCTGAATTTCTTTTTCCCTGTTCTCGGACTTTTCTGGCCTCAAATGTGGCAAGGAATAATTACACGGGTCACACAATGCGGGATGTACTGTTGCTTTCACAATATCTACAACTACCGGTATATGCGGGAGACACCAAAAGTTAGGGTGCCAGTTTCCAAAGAATGGACACCATTATTTTGACCTTGAATACACATGTATGGTACCTCGGCTATTAAAATTACAGACTTTACGGCCCCTTTGGGGGTCCGCTACACTGAAGTTTATGCACTGTACTCGAATTTTGACCTGTGAAAGAATCAGTCATGATGGCATGCGTAGATTATACATTTTGCTAGCATTGATGGTCTCTGTCTTAACCATTCTGTTGCAGTTGAATGCCGTGGAAAAAAACTGCGATTGCTGTCCACGAGCGAGCTCAATCGGGAACAAGCAATTGCTGGCTGCGAAGCACTCGATGGAAATAGCGGAAAATGGACGCTGGTGTCCAGGGAGTTTCGCCCGTGCACCAAGCTGTTCATGCAGATGATTGGCTCTAATGCTAGCCAACCGCTGCTGGAAAGATTCTCTCCTGAAGGCGGTGTGCACATGAGAAACGCCAGCTCCACTTGGTTTGAAAACCCTTCCAATGCTCGCATTACATTCTGCATGCTCAGTAAGTAAATGTAATGGCTTTTTCTATTCTTCTTCTTCTTATTATTAAAAGCATGTCCGCGAAGGTGGCGGGGGTGCCACTTTCGCTTATGTCATTCAGGATTGATGTCTGAAGAGTAATACGATACAATGAAATGACAGAAGTGACGTCAACAAAAGCCGTTAGCTCCTATTCTGCAATAAAAAATGCCTCACACATCATAGAGAACAGTTAGCTCTTTCCAAAGTTTAGTGTACAGTTCTGGCGAGGGCCGAGCCAAGTGAACTCCATGATATGCACAGATATATGTTGGATTTGTGTTTTCAATATGATGCAATAAGTGCATACCGTATGCATGAATATTATGCCTTCATCTTTTCTATTGTTTTGAATCTCATTATGTGCCTGTGCTGGCTAATTTTGTCCCAACAGAAAGTCATATCTGCACAATAAAGCAACGTGATTTTGTTGTGACGGGTTTCTATGGGCAAGGAGGATATACGTATACAAGTGCCAAGCAGGTGTGCGAGTCTAACGGACTGCAGTTACTATCGGCAGATGTCGCTAAATGCGCAGCCAGCGACACTGGTGTCTACAGCGGTGTAAAGGCATGGACGTCTGGCCAAACACCGGAGATTACGAACAGCGACAGCAAGAGTCTCTTGACCGGAAATGCTCCCGATGTGCTTTGTCAACGATGTAAGTTTTTGTTCCCGTTAGACGGCCTGGATTGATACGGTGTTTTCCCCATTGTGCAATAACATAATTTGTACAGCCTACAGCCCACACAGCAATGCGCAATGTGCTTACTGATCCCGAGCTTTCGGAGAAATACTTGCCTGAAATCATCTTCTAGCTACTGCTTGCCTTTTTGAATAAATGTACTTTAGAAGCAGAATTGAAAGAGCATTCCATAGGGAATTGCAGAATAACTCTGGAAAAAACTCAAATCCTTGACTAGTTCTTGGCCAAACGCGGCATACAATATACTCCTGACGTGTCAAACACCATTGTGCCGAAAAGTATTTGAGCCAGAGCACGCTAAAATATGACCACAGACCAAAAATTCGATTTTCAGTTTTTTGTTTAAAAATAATCTAACACACCTAATGTTCACTGTCTGAAAGTTTTGGATTGATCGGACATGTCTAAGTGTTGCTACAATGGCATTATATGCAGCACTGTTGAAATGGTGAAATTCTATGTACAGCAATGGGATTGTCATTTTTGCGCACAATTGATATGCCCCTTGGTTCATCCTTTCCAGGTCCATTCCTCTGTCCAGGGTCTTATAGCATGAGCTGACAGGTACTCAGCCACATCCAAATTGTCTATAGGCAGCTGAGCTGGGTGTCCGAAATGCCTCCTGTTTGGAGCACCACTGGAGAACCGCCAGCGAAAACACGGTCAACATCTGTAGCTGGCCGAAGAAGTTGGCACTCCATGTCCTCTCCATCACACTCCACCTCTACTTTCAGATATACAGTATACACTGCTGCACACAGTCTTCCTCACCATACTAGACGTCGCACTCATATTCCCCACACCAAAGCCCATCTGCACACAGTTTTCTCCGCTCGCCAGAGAGTACTGCTTTCGTTGCATACTGCTCATGCTAGCGATGTTCCGCATAAGGGTACTCAAATTATCGACTTGAGCAAGTTGAGGGAGCAGCAGAGTCCATTGATTGTTTTTGCACTTGCAACCAATACTGGCATTGTCCCGGATATGTGCAGCGATGTCCATTCTGGCCAAATCATCGCCCGACTCACCTCCCAAGTCAGTGTCGATGCCAATCGCTTGCCAGGTTGTCATTAGAGTAGAATTCCTCGTCACTGCAGATCGTGGGACTACCAGCATCAATTCTTTTTACGCTCGATGAAAGTGTCGCCCTCAAATGACTCTTCGCTGTAGACATCATCGTCTTCCTTCTGTTTCCGACCCGAATCCTCAAAATATTTTATCCTGCGCATGGAGTGCGATGATGTCGTCTTCTTCCGCTCCGCAGTACATTACTACTACTAGGCTCTTCTGTCGATACATCGATGACGATCAGTTTAGGCGACTCAGCGCAACATGGAATACAAACTCAAACAAATAAACTTACTTGCAACAAAGAATTGCATCCGGAACAGTCCAGTCGACCGAGGAGAACAACAGCGACTCGCGTTGCACTGCTCGTCGTATTTTTTTGCCGCTGAATTCAAATCGCGATTATCTCGACTTTTTCAAAAAAAGCTGTGGTCATGTTTTAGCGCGCTCGGGCTCATTTCTTTCTAGCCGAAGTTTTTCATAACCCAAATGCACTCATCCCGTACAAGCAACGTGACATGACTGGCATGTGGCCGATAGTTTGTAATCAACAAAAAGTGTTCGTTATAAAGGGTCAGTTTTGTATGGGTTCAAACAGGTATATGAAAACTGGTTTGCTATAACACGAAACTCGCTATGTACAAGTTCGTTACAGTGGAGTCGACTGTAGTATCTTTTTAAATGTTTTTTAAATGAACTACAGTGGGTGTGGGTGTGTGTGTGGGTGTGAGTGTGTGTGTGTGTGGGTGTGTGTGGGTGTGGGTGTGGGTGTGGGTGTGGGTGTGGGTGTGGGTGTGGGTGTGGGTGTGGGTGTGGGTGTGTGTGGGTGTGGGTGTGGGTGTGTGGGTGTGGGTGTGGGTGTGGGTGTGTGTGTGGGTGTGGGTGTGGGTGTGTGGGTGTGGGTGTGGGTGTGTGTGGGTGTGGGTGTGGGTGTGGGTGTGGGTGTGTGGGTGTGGGTGTGGGTGTGTGTGGATGGGAGGTGTGGGTGTGGGTGTGGGTGTGTGTGGGTGTGTGTGGGTGTGGGTGTGGGTGTGTGAGTGTGTGTGGATGGGAGGTGACATTTTGGTTGCAGAAAACAATGCTGGTGTGGCACAGATACCGACGTCTACAGTGCTCGACAGCTGTATTCTCTTTCAGGGGTGCAGTCGACTCCACTGCAATTACCCAATCTTGATGGTGGCCTGAGGCCGAAATATCGATTTCATTTAATTTATCTCGCAGTCTAGAGAACGGTGCATGTGGCCTCTAATTTCCTAATACTTTGAAATTCTCAGTGAAGTCCAAATTTGAAAGTCCAAAGATTGACTTGTCTTTTAAACTCGCTACTGTCCATCGGCGAACTGTAAAAGCCATTATTCTAACGAGGCGCATATATAACGATTTCCCAAAATTGACTGGTTTACGTGTAGCAAAGGTAACGATTCTCACTCATTCTCAACGCTCACTAGACCAGTATATGTATCGATTCTGTATAACGATTTTATCTTAACGACAGATTTCTCCTCGTTAACTCATTAGAGTTAGCACTTCGTTATATATATGGCTTTTACAGTACTTTAAACTGCTCTAATCACTACAGGAGCATTGTCAGCTACATGTAATTGAAGAAAGCCCAGGCTGCACTACGCCCTTGGGTAGTTTTGTCTTGCACGTGAGGTTCTGTGTGTGTGTGTGTGTGTGTGTGTGTGTGTGTGTGTGTGTCCCTGTGCACAGCAATTCCAAACTGTCCGACTGTGAGAATTCCTAACGGGTTTCTGAACATGTCCTTTGTTGCCGACAAGGTTTCGGCAACATGTGACAGCGGATATTTTCTGACCGGATATGCCAATTGTACGCAAAATGGCGAATGGGTATATAGGGGGCTATTGTGCCACAGCCGTAAGTTGTTGTTGTATACTTTATTTATAGTGGAGATGATGCCTAATAACAATGGACCCATCGGTTGACAGCATGCTACAAGGCTGAGGACCACTGAGCAGAAGTGCTCTCTGCATGTAGCTACTACTGAACCAGCCGGCATTTCTGGTACGACTACAATTACGAGCTGCACGTTTGCACAACCTTCCATTGAGGTCTGCGTAGGCCCAGCTGCATGCCCAGTGACTGTGAAGAGCGCGAAACGAAAAAGCCGCAACAGAACTCCTGCTGCCCCTACTGTGGGAGAAGCTCTTTCCCAGTACATTGTATATTATATTATAACACGTTATTTTCGATGTAAGGGGCTGTCCATATTAATTTTATCGATATTTATATGAAGAGAAAAAGTTTCGTTTATGGCTTGGTGGGTGGGTGAAGGAGAGTTTCGTTTAGCAAAATATTGATATGTGAGACATCAATGCATTCTGGTTGTCAAGTCAATCTATTTTTTTGTTCAGGTGGGAGGGGGGGGGGGGTCCTAACCAAGCTTTTTCGTTTCGTGAAAATTATCGATAATGCCGGATGGCCCCTAACTTATAAATTTCGGTAATTACAGTAGAGAAACCAGGCACCTTAAATCAGATTACATGTAAATGGCACTAGAGTATGCACTGTATGTGAAGGGAACCCTGCTCACCTTATTCTACAGTACACCTGAAACCTGGCAGGTCCCTGGCACCGAACTTATACTACACTTACAATTACATGTTATCCAGTATAGCCGCTGCTCAAGCAGTGGACCAACACACCAGTGCAGTGTGTGTGTGTAAACGTTTTCAATGCCACATTTCCTGATCCGAGACATAAATCTACGGAAAGTCGGAAAGCGATGTCGGATACCCAACGGCACAGGGTTTGAATGAAAAATAACTTATCGCACGAAGAGCCTGGAGCGTGAATTTCGAAAACGTAAACATCAGGACATGGGAACCCACTACAAACCAGCAATTAGGAAATGTCTACTGAAAACCTGTACAAATAATAACTCACAGGTCATCCAGCGGGGCATGTGTAAAGAAACCAACTACTTCAAGAAGTAGTTTAGCGCAAATGTAAATTATGTGATTAGGCCATGGTAAAAATTATCTTTGATTCTCAAGTACGCGCGCACCGATTTTTGGCGGCGCACCGACAATTTTTTTAAATTTCTATGCATGCATATGCGCGCATGAAAACGGTCAATGCGAAAGGCATGAATCAGGGAGTAGTAAAATACCAGTATTTTTCTACTCTCTGGCCTGAATATATGAACATGTGACCATGTACATATGTGTGACCCTATCTTTGGAAATAAAAAAAATTGTGGGAAATTAAATAAAAAATCACTCGCTCGCACCGATTTTCACAGGCGCATGACCTGAGAATCAACTTTATTCCCGTAGCTATGCAGAAGACGTTACTTCAGTAACGTCTGGCGCTAGCCAGGGTCCACACCGCTTTAATTCCCGTAGCTATGCAGAAGACGTTACTTCAGTAACGTCTGGCGCTAGCCAGGGTCCACACAGCTTTAATTTGGTATTTGCGTGTTTGTTTGTTTGTGTGTTTGTGTCACGCCTGGCGCTATCCCGTATCTGTCCCGTACCGTACCATCAAACACAGCTGGCCACATACAGCTGGCCGCAATATTCAAATAGGGCTTTCAAACGCAAGATCATAACGTGAAGCAACTTGGAAGAATGAGTATGAATGCGAAGTGTATCGGGGGATGCATGCAGGGCGATAGTGCGGGTTCGAATCCCAGGTTATGTCTTTTAAAAAAAGGAGAAATTTATAAGAATTTATAACATCTCTATGCTTTTTTTGTCTAGGTCATCAAGGCAAAAAAGCATAGCGTAGGGCCCTGAGCTTCCAAGCTCTCTCGTTTTTTACCATGGCCTTACGTAGATGTAAGTCAACCCCTTTAACCAACCGACCTAAAATATGTAGGGAACGACCACCCGACATGAGCTGGTCATAACGATCCAAATCTCACTTTTTGAGACAAAAAAGTAGGGCTTTTTTGAAAGGAAGAGTATCACTGATTTCATTGAAAGTATAAAAAAAACATCTTGTGAATATCTGTTGACCAAATGGGTCCAGAAACATTTTTTACATTTGCGAACATGGCGATAAAATAAATATCCAACTCTTTCAAAGAGGCCGTACCATTGGGTAAGTGAGCACCCCTGGCTCTCGGGCAGGGTGAAAGTCTGGCAGCGCACCAGTATTCTCAGTGTCATTCTCGTCGCTCCAGGATGAAGCGTCGACAGCAACAGCTGAAGCAGGTGCAACATGTTGCGCTCCTCTGCCACGACCTCTGGCTCTCCCAGCACCACGTCCACGGCCAAGCCCACAAACAAGACCACGACTATGCCCGCGCCTAAGACTCAGTTGTTCGTCGACCTGTTGGCCTCTCCTCATAATCTTGAACTGAACTGAACTGTCAGTTGGGGTCGCAGTTGCAGACCGATCGTCATTCACAACATGTTCAACTGCATCGTCGTCGACGCTTTCAGTGGTGACAACCTCGTCAAATTCCAACTCATCGCTGTTCTCATAATCGGCGCTTGACTCGCGGCAGGCGTCGGAGCAGTTTCCCTCGTCCAGTCGATCGAAGAACTCCAAAGCCTCATCAGTCTGCATTCATTGTGTATTAACCCAAACAGACTTTTTCACCGTACAGTCAAACCTCATTAGGAGGAACACTGATACGGCGAACGTTCCTTTAGTACGAACTAGGGCCAATCCTATGGTTGGCCAGGCATCATATCAAGTCAAAATCATTTTGTTCATGACGAACTCCTGTACGGCGAAATTTCGTGAAGATGCACTAATTTCAAGCGTGATTTGAACAAAATCAAGGTGTTGTACGAACTTTCGTTCCCCGTGGGTGGGCTGGCTGTAGTTATTTTTCCGATAGTCGAGGCCTCTTGTACTGGCAAACATGTTACAAAGCGGAGGAAATGCTGTCATGACATTGCACATTGTACTTACCTGTTGCTGGGTTATGTTATTAAAAAAATGTTTTACATTTGCTGCAGCATGCACCTTCACATAAATACAATCCATATGATATGCTTATCAATTTTTTTTGTCAGGTCTGGATAAGAAGAACTCCGGATAAGACAAACACACTTTTTTGGTCCCTTGAAGTTCGTCCTAACGAGGTTTGACTGCACTTGTTTTACGCATCACTTCAAGCTCGATTCTCGTGATGATATTGAGCAGGAAGACCTCTCTTTCGTGGTGGTAGGATGACGGCCTGTATCCCAGGGGGTCGCCTGCGAAGTCTCAGCGTTCTACGGTGAACGGTCCCAGAGTTACAATGCACGTATTGTGTGCGAGTCCATCGATCTCTAGAGATCAATCAAGTACGCAGCTAGGGTGCCAGTTTCCAATGAATCCGGGACTGACTAGTTTTAAATAACTCAGTTTTTTAATGTAGAAAGGTAAAGTACACAAGGATACGAGTTAAGAGTTTTTTTTAATGATTTGCATTTTTTCCACTTTGCTGGCTCAATGTTCAAGGACATGCTCGTCTTTCTTTAATCTCTAGACAGAGAGATGGCCAGTGTTTCCAGAGTCAGAAATCTTGCATGCTGGTAGCAACATGTCAAAGTCGGCTGGATAGCACGGCTGTAGTGTGAACTGAAAGCACTCCAAATCATGTGTGCTATCCTTACGAACATAAAAATAAACGCCGTGAAAACAACAGTTTAACAATGTCGGTTACTAAAATCGATTGCGCTGTCGATGTAACATGGACACAAGTCCCAACAAAGCTTTCAATGCTTCAATTATAATTCGAGAATGATCTTCGATAATAATCATTGCGTCTAGTGCAGTTGTGATAGTAGGTCTTTAAATTGACCAATAGAAGAACACGTTTTCAGACCGTATGGTAATGATAACCAATGAGAGTAACCGGAAAACATTAATATAATAATTATAATTATAATTGTTGAAAGGAAAAGGATATATGGAAACGAGTTAAGAGTAACTCTCCACCACTGTAACTAGATACTATATACAGTCAGAAAGTGCAACAACTAGGCACAAAACTGACAGAGTACTGAGCCATTCGACGTCCTGACACCTAGCTTCAACACATTTCCGTAGCGCTAACCGACAGTACTGTAGGAGTTTAGATTTCGGCTTGTACAATTCGTTCTCGCAAAGCTTCCCCCTTCTTAACTTATCTTTGATATTTTTGACCCACCCAAGTTGGGTGGTGTGCTGCTTTGCTGCTTCGAATTGTAGTTAGACCGCTTTGTCAAATCGCCTACTGGTCTCGTCATCGTCCAGTGACAATCGACATTCTTTGTTCCGTTGGGACTGTAGCTTGTGCTCGTTTTCGTTGCGCTTGCCTTCCCCTCTTTGGTCTTTCCATAACCTTGAACCTTCCAAGTTGGAAGGCTGTCAGTTAGCGCTACGGAAATGTGTTGAAGCTAGGTGTCAGGACGTCGAATGTCTCAGTACTCTGTCAGTTTTGTGCCTAGTTGTTGCACTTTCTGACTGTATATAGTATCTAGTTACAGTGGTGGAGAGTTACTCTAACTCGTTTCCATAAATTATGTCCTTTTCCTTTCTACTTTTATTATTGGCTCAATACCCAAGTTTCAAATTATAATTGTTGCTCTTCATTTTTGTTCAATCACTTGAGTGACGACAATCGCTGAAGATAGTCACAAGAAAACGTTCTGGTCAACTCGAGTAGGAATTTACACACATTTTTAAAGGGGAAGTTAAGGCAAAAATTGAAATTTCACCAGTTGTAGTCTTCGGGGTGCTGAGTCGAATGGTCTTGGTCCGAGAAAGCTGAGACGCTCCCTTCCTACTTGAATCCCAATCGAACTCGCGCACTTCCACCGAAACTGGGTGACTGCACCCTACTAGATGGGGATTTGTATGCAAAATGTCACTAAAAGCGCCATTTCGTTCTTATAAAAGCACGGATGACCGCGATTGGCCCATATGTTGTAGTCTTTTGGACGCTGAGTCGACTGGTTTTGGTCCGAAAAGGCTGTGATGCAGCGTTCCTCCTTTATTCCCAATCGAACATGGTTGAACAAGCGGTCACGTGCTCCTGCGTACACCAGTCACCTGGTCACCGTGCCTGCAGGGTACAACTTACTAGCCTGTTTGACCTTTTGTGGGTGCAGTCCTGTCACTCGAGTTGAACTCGAGTTGAACCTTGGTGGGAACGTTGTCGCCTGCTGGCGTGGTGACCAGGTGATTTGGGCACCCAGGAGCACGTGACCACTTGTTCAACCATGTTCGATTGGGAATAAAGGAGGAACGCTGCATCGCAGCCTTTTCGGACCAAAACCAGTCGACACCGCGTCCAAAAGACTACAACATATGGGCAAATCGCGGTCATCCGTGCTTTTATAGGAACGAAATGGCGCTTTTAGTGACATTTTGCATACAAATCCCCATCTAATAAGGCGCAGTCACCCAGTTTCGGTGGAAATGCGCGAGTTCGATTGGGATTCAAGTAGGAAGGGAGCGTCTCAGCTTTCTCGGACCAAGACCATTCGACTCAGCACCCAGAAGACTACAACTGGTGAAATTTTAATTTTTGCCTTAACTTCCCCTTTAACGATTTCATAAAAAAATAAAGGAATGAATTCCGTATTTTCCAGAGCATAAGCTGCACTGGACTGTAAGCCGTGCACCCCATTTTTGCCATGAAATACAGACATCTACCCTATGCTGGTGGATCTAGAGACTCCAAAACTCGGTCGCTCTTTACACATGTGGCAGTTTCTGATGAGACCTGTAAAGTGACCCGCTTCTCTGGCGACTATAAGCTGCTGTGAGTTTGTTGTAATCTTGTAATGTTGTAGCTCTACTTTGAGCTAACAGCTGCTCTACTTTGAGCTAACAGCAGCTCTACTTTGAGCTAACAGCAGCTCTACCTTGAGCTAACAGCAGCTCTACTTTGAGCTAACAGCATCTCTACTTTGAGCTAATTGCTGCTCTACTTTGAGCTAACAGCAGCTCTACTTTGAGCTAACAGCAGCTCTACGTTGAGCTAACCGCAGCTCTACTTTGAGCTAACCGCAGCTCTACTTTGAGCTAACACTTGCTCTGCTATGAGCTAACAGCAGCTCTGCTATGAGCTAACAGCAGCTCTACTTTGAGCTTCAAACCATTTGTACATGTACTTCGGAAATTCTGCTGGATTGGGAGGGTGCTGGATTATCGAATTTACTGCTGGAATGGACATGAAGACGACATTTTTGTTACTGAAAATTAGTGCACTGGTTTATAGAGGGTGATGTTTATAAAGTGGTGGATTGAAGAGGGACAACCTTATGCACATATGCACTGCCTCACTTCTTCAAAACCAATACTGGCTTCAGAATCTATGATCATAAGAGCCAAATGTAGTTTTTTGCCGACCAAGTCTGTTTTATGGATAGCCGTGGCCCGAAAATAGGTTTTTCGTTGCTCGTTTGCCTGAATCAGATTTTATCCCCAATCAAGAGCGGTCCGATACTTTGTGTGTCTGTTTCTATAGATACATGCTGGGGAAAGCAGCTTCGAATAGCTCCATCGCGCAAACAGGTGGACTACATACAAGCCATTGCCACCTGCAAGGCACTCGATGGCAATAGCGGGATTTGGACCCTGATGCCCAGGGAATTTCAATCGTGCGCACAGGTGTTACTGCAAAAGTTTGGCTTCGGAGCAGAGAGTCCAGTGCTGGCCGACTTTGTCAATTCGTATGGAGGTGGTGTCCTGTACAATAATGGCAGCTTTGACCCGACCGGAATTGCTACCATCACGCTCTGCATACTCAGTAAGTACTTGATCTCCTTATGTGCACAATAGGGATAATTCCAAGATTGACCAAAGTGCTCAACACCACAAGGACAGAGCAAAACAACAAAGGCAGAAGAGAACAGACAACAACCGGCCAGGCCATTGTTGTAATGCTGCGTTTCATGCGCACAGCAAAGCAAAGGCAATCCTCAGACAATTTATAATCTGTACATCATTGGGTCACACACTCACCGGGGTATATCCAGGCAAGTATTTTTTTTTGTGAAAGTGCACATGCATACCTACATAGAATTGAAGAAAGCAATAACAACAGCAAGAGAACATATATTAAGTAGTGCAGGTGGAATCCTAAATTACCCCCCCCCCCCTCTCCCCCTGTGCCTACTGCACCCCAGTTTTTGGTGCACTGAAGTGTCAATGAAGCCGAGACCTCAGGTCGGCGGAGATGCTCCAGTTTCACCACCACAGTTGCGTTTGCAACCACCTCTATCATGCAGTATTCTGTTCTCGAGGTTCGTGGTTTCTCGTAAAAAAATCCTGATAATTTGAACCTCAAAATGCCAGGAAAAAATCTTCTAATTATCCAGGCATTCTAATTATCCGGACATGAACCGACAGCACAATATGTACAAGTATGTGAAAATGCTCTCATGGTCACGCAGAGTTGCGCTATGGACCTTATAGTCTGTTTCAAAAAGATTTACAATCAGGTTTGGGTCTTAAAAAGTATGAAGATAAGGGGAATTTGGACAACAAAGTACATAGAATGGCTTGTTAGGACACAGCAAATTGTTCTGTGAAGGTTTCGGAACAATTGGACCAGCCGTTAAGGAGTTAGAATTTCGGCCAGGTTTCAGGCCTTTTCCCATGGTTAACAATTTTCCTAGGAAGCCAGAATCGATTTTTTTATCAAAACCCACGATTTATCCTTTCCTTTTTGGCCAAACAGGAGGTATTTCGGACACCCAGCTCAGCTGCCTATAGACAATTCGGATGTGGCTGAGTATCTGTCAGCTCATGCTATAAGACCCTGGACAGAGGAACTGACCCGGAAAGGATGAACCAAGGGGCATATCAATTGTGTGCAAAAATGGCAATCCCATTGCTGTACATAGAATTCCGCAATTGCAACAGTGCAACATATACTACCACTGTAGCAACACTTAGACGTGTCAGATCAATCCAAAACTTTCAGACATCGAACATTAGGTGTGTTAGATCATTTTTGAACAAAAAGCTGAAAATCGAATTTTTGGTCTGTGGTCATATTTTAGCGTGCTCTGGCTCATGTATTCAACATGCTCCGTCCAACGGAGGTCATGCTGAAAGATTATTCCGAGGTGTTAGTGTTTTTGTGCTACGGTAAGCGGACTGTTCCTGAGGGTGATCTGGGGTAGCTGTTTAGGGGGGGGGGGGTATTGTGGTAGAACGGGAGGATGACTGTTTTCTTTGTGTTACCCAGCAGGTGCCATCTTTGAAGCCAGTCTCCAGCTGCTGTGACACTCTGTTGTAGGTTCCGGGTGCAGTCTTGAAGAGTTGTTGTTGTTGTTGTTGTTGTTGTTGTTGTTGTTGTTGTTTTGAATTCTTTTATTCTCACGATGGCCTGTGGCCAATAAGAGAAAAATAATTACAGGCACGGGGATTGTTGTTGTTGTTGTTGTTGTTGTTGTTGTTGTTGTTGTTGTTGTTGTTGTTGTTGTTGTTGTTGTTGTTGTTGTTGTTGTTGTTGTTGTTGTTGTTGTTGTTGTTGTTGTTTCAAATCTTTATTCTCACGATAGCCAGTTGCCAATAAGAGATAATAGTTTAAGAAAGGAGAAAGAGTGAGGAAGAATTGGGTGGGCAGGGCCTAGTGGTTAATGACTACTTTAAAAGTGTACGGGCAGGGGTGGTCGCCACACGAGCATACAGAGTTGTGTACTTAAGTGTACGGGCAGGGGTGGTCGCCACACGAGCATACAGAGTTGTGTACTTAAGTGTACGGGCAGGGGTGGTCGCCACACGAGCATACAGAGTTGTGTACTTAAGTGTACGGGCAGGGGTGGTCGCCACACGAGCATACAGAGTTGTGTACTTAAGTGTACGGGCAGGGGTGGTCGCCACACGAGCATACAGAGTTGCGTACTTAAGTGTACGGTTGTTGTTGTTGTTGTTGTTGTTGTTGTTTTTGACTTTTATTTTACTTCACCAATAATTGCACAGGCATGATTGCCTTCTCACCGTCCCTTAGGTCCGGTTCTCACAGAAAGATGCAGGAAATTGTATTAGAAAATGCATAGAATAAAGACATGCAAGCGGTATAATTGGTGTGTTCCAACTTTCAAGCGCATTCAAAATAATTAGAATTAATTTTGTTTTTCGGCTTCTGGCCACTTGTACAAGCTGTGGCTGAAACAAACCGTCTGAGAGTCAGCCGCGGCTGAAAGTCGTGCGCAGGACATTTTTCAGGATTTTCCATGGTATTAGAGAGGTGAAGTTTCACGTAAAATTCTTACGCCCGTGAACGTAGAGGTGAAAAACGCATGCAGTGCATGTACGCGTGTTGCAGTGAGCAGCGCATGCTTGAAAAGTGTGCCCACCCAAAAAAGTCAAGTACGCCCCTAGATTCGTACACAAACAGTGTACTTAAAAAAACTGAGGCCGGGCGGGCCAAAAATTGGGGCAGACGCAGACGATAAAAATCAAATGTTTTACTTGGCCTCAACATGGTAAAACACATAGCAGTACTCGATGGTCTGATTTTGCAGTAGTCTTCCATACAGGCAATGCTGTGTTCCCTTTTGTGTTGCAACTCACATATTGAATTTTGAGGAAGTGAAATCAACGGAAGCATGACATGTTCTGTTTCTGTTCTTATGACTGATCGTCTCGTGACAGAAAAGCTCTACTGCCGCGCGCCCGGCGGTGAATTTCTTGTGATTCGCTCGTCTGACGGGATACGGTACAATTTTTACAACTCTCAATTATTCTGTCGGAGCCAGCAGATGGAGGTGTTGACACCCGGCGTAGTGGAGTGTGCAATCTATCGTGGCGCCTATGGTGGTATATGGACGTGGGTGGACACTGTACCAAGGAAGATTACCTACACTACTGTGACCAACCCGTCAATAACAGCTCCCGACGTGTTGTGCCAGCGACGTAAGTCTGTGCGGGTGCCACCAGGCCGGATACCGTAACTACCAGTATCTAGGATTTGCAGTGCCCTGCAAGTTTGCAAGAACTAGGCCATCGTGCTTGTTATTCGAACTGAAGTAACGCCAGTGACGAGAGCCAACTGGTGTGTTCAGGTGTACGGTACGGTATTCAGGTGCGATGCGTGGCATGTGCGGGATAGTATGCCATGCCTGGCGTTACTAGTCACATGATGTGCCCCCCCCCCCCCAAACACTGTACAATGACATCAAGAGTCCATAACCCCAAGAGTGTGCAACTGGGGCCTGGCTGCTTTAGGCCCACTGCGCGGCGGAATTCCAACATTAGGTCATGCCGCCGAGCCACAAAGGACAAAACTCCGCATTCCACGGTGCTTGGAACCAGGGAGTAGTACAAGCGCAATGAACGTGTACATCATGTTTGACGTAATGTTGGAATTCCGCCGCGCGGATACCCATTTACAGGGTTGCACACTCTTGGGGTTATGGACCTCGTCATGCATTTTTTCCATTTTCCAAAATTGTCTTGCCATGCAAAAATGCAATGTACAGGGCTGAACCCCCCCCCCCCCCCCCCCACCTCACCCCGGACAAGTGAGCCTTTTATGAACCTTCTGTTAGTGACTGCATTTTTGTGTTTACACCATTCCCTGAAAAACACAAAAATCGACAAATGGGTAGGGGCGCTACATTTTCGCGCTGGAAGGCTGTTGGTGTGCGCCTCCAAGATGTGTTAGAGCTGATTGCCAGTTAGGTGTAGAACGTCAGTACCGTTATATGGCTTCTGTGCTTCGTGTGCTGATTTGCTTTCCTCCAACCAAAAATCTATTTGTTGCACTTTCTGGCTGTATATAGCATCTAGTCACAGTGGTGGACACTTGCTCTCAACTCGTATCCATATATATTATGTTCTTTTCCTTTCTACATTTATTATTGGCTCAACATCCGAGTTTATACTGCTTGTTTCCATGTCACTATCTGCAGGTGTGAACTATTGTCCACAACTTCAAATTGCCAATGGAAATCTGAGTATCACAACGATTTCCCACCAGATTGAGGCAAATTGTCATGATGCGTACTTTACAATTGACCGTGCCAGCTGTAAGGAGCGTGAAGGATGGGTGTTGCCTGATAAGCCATTGTGTCTCAGCCGTAAGTGCTGTCTGCGTGATGGATTTAGAGCTCAGTCCGACTTGGTCTCAAGCGAGCATGAAGATACTCTCTTTTTCTAGACTGGCTAGCTTAAACTTTTCTTCTGCCTTTATGTAAGTGAAGAGAAAGCAAACATGAAAATTGTTAACTCCCTCTCTGTTTTGCCAGAAAATTGAGATACGGAGAATTAATGCAATCACAACGAGTCACCGTGGTAATCTTACCGCGATCACAGGAGTTGCCATGGTAATCCTCGTTGAACGCACACTTTCTTGTAGTTCCAGCAGCACCCCGGCTACACCCTTTACTTACCTGCAGGACACATTGATGATGACAGCAAGTGTGCTGAAGACATGAGATAGGACGAGAGATAATTGTATTGGGAACAAAATCGTGCTCGGACTATTAAAGGACAAAAACAAGCCTTTGTTGTTTAGGGCGCGGTCACACATGCACTTTTTTGGCGGTTTCGCCAACGAGTACCCCCCCCCCCCGCCGTAAGTTTCGCTTTGGCGGAAAGTTTGGATTTCGCTACGCCAAAAAAAATGCGAGCGGATTCTCCGCTTTCGCGGATCCGCTTTGGTGGAACCTGCGTGGTGATGGCTTTGGAGTTTGGTGTGCTACTTCTGCGCTGAGTTCTGGTGTTGTTTGGTTGCCGTTTGGTATTCAGTTTTCATATTGTTCTTCTTTGCCAATGTACTGTACGTTCTGGAGATCTCGCAAACGATACTGCATCGTTATGAGTGGATAGTTGGTGAGGGAACCCGTCTCCCAACTCATTGGCCCCGATCGCGGACGATCTCCAACTCTCTCCTTCTCTCTCCAAGCAATGCGTCCACCAGAGTGTGCAACACTAGGATATGGAGAGTACTCTTCACACTGACCTCTTTCACAGCGTCAACCCTGCTCCTGTCTGACAGGTTCAGGGAAGATGTGAGCTGTGTTTATTATTCTCATTTCACTGTATCAACTTGAAGGTGTTTATTGCATTTGTATAATGCTGGATCAAGCTTATTTTCCACTGTTTTTTTTTGTGTGAATATCTTCTTCTTCTTCTTCTTCTTCTTCTTCTTCTTCTTCTAAGTTCAAAAATCAGTTGCACGTGTGTGTCCAAGTTAATCATATGCGAGTAAATATCCTTGGAAACGGTACGATAAAAGCGAGTCTGCACGTCGTGTGAGTGGCCTATAACTAAACTATATGTGAGAGAGAGATAGATTTGGGATACAAATGTAAAAGGAAGAAATGTTCAGAACAGTTTTTTTATTCCACCATACAATTGTTCAATGCTAAGAGGCCGTCCGTAATTATCAATCTTTTTCATGAAGAGAAGAAGTTCCGTTTATGGGGTGGGTGGGTGGGTTGAGGAGAGTTTCGTTTTGAAAATTATGGATAGCTGAAAAATCAATCCATTCTAGCTGTCAAGTCAATATATTTTTCGTTGAAGGGGTGGATCGGTGAGGGAAGGAGGGTCAAAACTAAACTTTTTCGTTCCGTGAAAAGTATCGATAATGCCGGACAGCCCTAACTGCTTTGCCTATTCTTGTCAACACCGATATTTCCTGCAGGATCCTGCATAGCTGGGGAGATGTCCAGCACTGAGAATATATGCAACTGCGACAAGGACTACCACGGCACAAGATGCAATCAAAGTAGGTTTGTCTACTGAGGCTGCTACTGTGCCTGCTGCTACTGTGGCTGCTACTGTGGCTGCTACTGTGGCTGCTGAGGCTGCTGCTGTGGCTGCTGAGGCTGCTACTGTGGCTGCTGTGGCTACTGTGGCTGCTGAGGCTGCTACTGTGGCTGCTGAGGCTGCTACTGTGGCTGCTGAGGCTGCTGCTGTGGCTGCTGAGGCTGCTACTGTGGCTGCTGAGGCTGCTACTGTGGCTGCTGAGGCTGCTACTGTGGCTGCTGAGGCTGCTACTGTGGCTGCTGAGGCTGCTACTGTGGCTACTGTGGCTGCTGCTGTGGCTGCTGAGGCTGCTACTGTGGCTGCTGAGGCTGCTACTGTGGCTGCTGAGGCTGCTACTGTGGCTACTGTGGCTGCTGCTGTGGCTGCTGAGGCTGCTGCTGTGGCTGCTGAGGCTGCTACTGTGGCTGCTGAGGCTGCTACTGTGGCTGCTGAGGCTGCTACTGTGGCTACTGTGGCTGCTGCTGTGGCTGCTGAGGCTGCTACTGTGGCTGCTGAGGCTGCTACTGTGGCTGCTGAGGCTGCTTCTGTGGCTGCTGAGGCTGCTACTGTGGCTGCTGAGGCTGCTACTGTGGCTGCTGAGGCTGCTACTGTGGCTGCTGAGGCTGCTACTGTGGCTGCTGAGGCTACTACTGTGGCTGCTGAGGCTGCTACTGTGGCTGCTGAAGCTGCTACTGTGGCTGCTGAGGCTGCTACTGTGGCTGCTGAAGCTGCTACTCACGGTGGCTGCTGAGGCTACTGTGGCTGCTGAGGCTGCTCCTGTGGCTGCTGAGGCTGCTACTGTGGCTGCTGTGGCTACTGTGGCTGCTGAGGCTGCTACTGTGGCTGCTGAGGCTGCTACTGCGGCTGCTGAGGCTGCTACTGTGGCTGCTGAGGCTGCTACTGTGGCTGCTGAGGCTGCTACTGTGGCTGCTGAGGCTGCTACTGTGGCTGCTGAGGCTGCTACTGTGGCTGCTGAGGCTGCTACTGTGGCTGCTGAAGCTGCTACTGTGGCTGCTGAGGCTGCTACTGTGGCTGCTGAAGCTGCTACTTCGGCTGCTGAGGCTACTGTGACTGCTGAGGCTGCTACTGTGGCTGCTGAGGCTGCTACTGTGGCTGCTGTGGCTGCTGAGGCTGCTGCGACTGCTGAGGCTGCTGCGGCTGCTGAGGCTGCTACTGTGGCTGCTGAGGCTGCTACTGTGGCTGCTGAGGCTGCTACTGTGGCTGCTGAGGCTGCTACTGTGGCTGCTGAGGCTGCTACTGTGGCTGCTGAGGCTGCTACTGTGGCTGCTGAAGCTGCTACTCACGGTGGCTGCTGAGGCTACTGTGGCTGCTGAGGCTGCTCCTGTGGCTGCTGAGGCTGCTACTGTGGCTGCTGTGGCTACTGTGGCTGCTGAGGCTGCTACTGTGGCTGCTGAGGCTGCTACTGCGGCTGCTGAGGCTGCTACTGTGGCTGCTGAGGCTGCTACTGTGGCTGCTGAGGCTGCTGCTCTAGCTTCTGCTTGAATTGCTCGGTTGCTGTTCTGATTCTGTGTTGTGACAACAACGTGCTGTAATTCCACAAATTTTTCATCGCGTCCAAATTTCGGCCTCCCAGGGCCAAAGCACATTAGAGCTGCATTAAAATTTCAGCCTGTACTGCTGCTGCTGCCTGTACACACTGTCACATTGAGCCTTGCAAAACAAGATGTATTGTCACGACGACGACAAAGAAACCTGTGTAGGTTCATGGAAACTCTCAACTCCTTACATCCAGCATCAGATGATTGAAAATAATGATACCCATTCTTTCCTGGATGTTAGTATTTCTCGTAACATGGATACGCACAACATGGACACGACCATTTATAGAAAGCCAAATTTCACAGGCTTGTATATCCGATGGTCAAGTTTTACTCCAACTAAGTCCAAAAACACACATCGTCAAGGCCCTTGCCTACCGTGCACATAGGATATGTTCCCCTCATCTGCTGGACGAGGAACTAGAACGACTCTTAACGATAATGACAAAGAATGGCTATCCAAAGACATTTTTAATGAAACTCATCAACCAGAAACCGAACATGGAAAAGACGAAGAACTTTTGGACTTTTGGGCCGGAAGATGCCCTGTGGTACTACGTTTGCCATGGGTTGGTGCCGGTTCTTCGCGTGTCGAGAAGGAGGTGCGGAATATTGTTTGTTCCTCTTATCTGTGTGTCAAATTGTATGTCATCTTTGGGATGACCCGTGCATTCAGCGTGAAGAAGGACGTTCTACCTACCCTAAGCAAAAGTAATTTAATATATTTCTTTCAGTGCCAAAATTATGAAAATCAGTGCGTAGGTAGAACCTTTCCGCACCTGGGCGCACGGATTCGTCAACATGTACCGTTGAATCTTGTCCCTGTAGCTGCACATGGTTCTCGGCCTCGGCGTGGTCGTGGTCGTCCGCCGAAGTGTCCGGTGCGGTCTGTGTCTGAGGTGGACTCGTCTAAGTCCGCTGTGGATACGCTTGCCGACCCCTCCTCCTTTTCGTCGGGCACAGGGCTGGAGCCAACCCGAACAACAGTCAACAAGAAGGAGAGACCGATACGGAAACCACTGAAACTGACATCTGAACAATCGAGCCCCGGACCAGTCACCAGAAGCCAATTGAGTACACGAATTGATGAGGAGCCAAAGAACCAATACTGGAAGTGACAACAACGGTTAATGTGAAGAAACGAGGTAGACCGCGGAAGCAGGACAGACTGGACGTGGAGCAGCCAGACTGGACGTGGAGCAGCACACTGATGTCGACCGAGGCAATCGGAATTGCAGGGATGCAGGGCGTAATGGGAGAGATTGGCAAGCGGCAGGATCGGAGGTGACAACTTCCAAGTCGTCAGGTCAGGGAAACAGAACCTCGGCAATCAAGTGTCACCTGTCGGGCAATGCTAGTTGTCGTGAGTGGAATTCCGATGATGAATTCTCTGTTTTGTCGCATGGTAGGTCTTTGTTACATCTTGCCGTGTTGGAAGCTTTGTACATACGTAAGTTAGACCCTGAGCTTTGTGTTCAGAAGGAGAATGTGTTGTCCTTGCAGTTGTTTGGCACTGTTCGTCGTGAAGGTGCGAAATAGATCCCTTGATCTCTTGATATTTTCTCTCTTTTTCGTGTCACTACGTTTTTGTCACTTATTGGATTTGCATGTTGTTTTCTTGACTCTTCACATCAATTTTTTTCGTGTCACTTCTACACATAATTGGAGTGATGTATCTCTGAACTTCTTTTCCTTATAGTTGTAGTCTCTTAGCTAATTTCCATCATTCCCTGTAGTATTTTGAGAAGAAGGGAACGAAAACGTTCAATACTTTGACACATGTCCTAATTGGCTGGTGGTGATTCTTGCGTAGATGCATGTGTAGGCAATACATTTTTTTGTAATATTTTCTGCCTCCTTCCTAGTTTCAGATATTACATTATTCGAATTTTCGGGCAAGGCCCATCTTCAGGAAGGATCAGGAAGGATCTTCAGGAAGGCCCATCTTCCTGAAGATGGGCCTTGCCGGAAAATTTGAATAATTTAATATCTACAGGATCAATTGGGGAAGTGAGCTGCCTGAAAAGAGAAAAAATAGCCAGACCCACCAGGACTCGAACCCGGGACCTTGCTTGTCATGAGCAATGCTCTAACCACTGAGCTATGGGACCGGGCTGAACCTAGAAGGCGCTGACATGTCTTTCACTCCAAAGGCAGCTCACAACACGTGCCACACATACTGATGGCACTTGGGTCTTTCTCTCCCCCCCCCCCCCCCCCCCAGAGGACCAACCACGGTCAGTTTCTGGACCCTACCAGAAGTGAAAAGAGAATGCTAAATTTTGAAAGGATTGGGAAAACTTCAGATTCAAAGGATCAATTTGGGAAGTTAACGTCCTGAAAAGAGAAAAAATCGCCAGACCCAGACCCACCAGGACCGGTGTGGCCATTTTTCTCTTTTCAGGCAGTTCACTTCCCCAATTGATCCTTTGAATTTGAAGTTCTCCCAATCCTTTCAAAATGTATCACTCTCTTTTCACTTCTGGTAGGGTCCAGAAACTGACCGTGGTTGGTCCCCTGGGGGGGGGGGGAGAGAAAGACCCAAGTGCCGTCAGTATGACTTTTGTGTGGCACGTGTTGTGAGCTGCCTTTGGAGTGAAAGACATGTCAGCGCCTTCTAGGGTCAGCCCGGCCCATAGCTCAGTGGTTAGAGCATTGCTCATGACAAGCAAGGTCCCGGGTTCGAGTCCTGGTGGGTCTGGCGATTTTTCTCTTTTCAGGCAGTTCACTTCCCCAATTGATCCTTTGAATTTGAAGTTCTCCCAATCCTGTCAAAATTTAAGATCTCTTTTTCTTTTAGTAATTGGAGTAGCCCAGAGACCGTTTAGTGATTGGAGTAGCCCAGAGACCGTTTGAAGATTGGAGAGTGAAGATGTATGGATACATTGCATTATTAATTTAAGAATTGATTTCTCTTTATCCGATCCCCGTGGCTGTATTTCTTCTTCCCTTATTGGCAACAGGCCATCGTGAGAATAAAGGATTTCAAAAGAAAGGCTATGATGTGACCGGACCTATCAAAATTTCTTCCGGAAATCCTGAAAGGTCACATGATGACGGCCATGTTGGTTCCAATGTCCACATGCCATTATTGTCACTATCCACACGGATTAATGTTGTCACGTGACGAAGATGTGAAGCCCCTCTAGAGAAGAGATTTGAGGGCAATGTTTAATGGTTTGCTGGTACAGTGTTGCTTGTTGATCGGCCATTGTTCTGTGACTTAATGCTTTCCAGTCTGGTGTCAAGGAAAACGACTCCGACTGGTTCTACCATCTGCTCCAGTGGCAGGTAAACACGGCATTACCGCTTGTGACGCGATTGATAAAAGCATCGGCGAGTGGACTATAATGCCCAAGCAGCTGCAACCGTGTGCGCAGACGTTTATGCGGAGGTTCGGGCAGCAGTACGCTAAGCGCACGCCCCTGACGTCCTTCACGCAGGAAGGCAGAGTTCACGTGAGCAACGGCACCTCCACGTGGGCCGCACGCCTCGCTGATCGTCAGCCTGTTTTCTGCCTGTTCCGTAAGTCTGTGAAGATGGTGAATGTACATGCACAGCTACTCTGGCCATTGTAACATGACAATGTCCGTAGTAGTAGTATCTCGGGTTGTTCTGCTTTTAAACTATTTGGAAAAAAACGTTTTTTGAGAGAAATACCTGCTGGCACGTGAGGTAGATAATTTTACACTGCAACCACTGCTATCCCTGGGTTTCCAACATCTAGACAAGAGTCAACAAGTAGAGATTACAAGGTTTGACCCAATCAATGTTTTTAGACCTTAGCCAAAGAAGGTACCCATTAGAATGTTCTGTGCTCGGATCGTTTGTTTAATGTCGAAGGTTGCACTGCAGGAGCATTGTGCAGCTGTACTTCCTGGGAGCTGATAACAATCAGACATATGCCATGATGTTGTGATTGTACCTGTTTGCAAGAGCACTGGCACCGGCGAGCAATATTGATCTCTCTCTCTCTCTCTCTCTCTCTCACTCTCTCTCTCTCTCGCGCACGCGCGCGCGCCCGCTCTGTTGTGTTTGTGCCGTGACTCGGTTTCAGAGGATGCGTGTACATCAGGCAAGCTTGTCTGCAATCCGCCGGCCAAATGCACGATCACAGTTGCATACTCTGCAACTTGTGTCTGTCCGGGAGGCGACCCACAAACAGCTGACAGGAACTGTGATGGTGAGTGCTTGGAGGTAGAAATTGGTATGATATCATGAGCTCTCGACTTTCCTTTTTCCAATTACTCTTTGTATGCCAATCTTGAATGCAGGATAGAGAGAGCATGTGATGTTATGTTGAAGTAAAATATAAGAAAACATAACACAACCTACGGTACACAATAATGTTCTGTTTGTTTGTTGTTTGGCTATTTAGTCAGGGCCGTTAGCCGCAATTTCCAGCCTGTTCATCAGTGATTGGCTTAGTTGTTGGAGATATTGTTCCTACTTGGAGTTCTGTTGCTGGTGTGATGAATGGCGAAGTTGGTCAGAGAGTAGGGGTTGGTCAGAGAGTAGGGGTTGGTCAGAGAGTAGGGGTTGGTCAGAGAGTAGGGGTTGGTCAGAGAGTAGGGGTTGGTCAGAGAGTAGGGGTTGGTCAGAGAGTAGGGGTTGGTCAGAGAGTAGGGGTTGGTCAGAGAGTAGGGGTTGGTCAGAGAGTAGGGGTTGGTCAGAGAGTAGGGGTTGGTCAGAGAGTAGGGGTTGGTCAGAGAGTAGGGGTTGGTCAGAGAGTAGGGGTTGGTCAGAGAGTAGGGGTTGGTCAGAGAGTAGGGGTTGGTCAGAGAGTAGGGGTTGGTCAGAGAGTAGGGGTTGGTCAGAGAGTAGGGGTTGGTCAGAGAGTAGGGGTTGGTCAGAGAGTAGGGGTTGGTCAGAGAGTAGGGGTTGGTCAGAGAGTAGGGGTTGGTCAGAGAGTAGGGGTTGGTCAGAGAGTAGGGGTTGGTCAGAGAGTAGGGGTTGGTCAGAGAGTAGGGGTTGGTCAGAGAGTAGGGGTTGGTCAGAGAGTAGGGGTTGGTCAGAGAGTAGGGGTTGGTCAGAGAGTAGGGGTTGGTCAGAGAGTAGGGGTTGGTCAGAGAGTAGGGGTTGGTCAGAGAGTAGGGGTTGGTCAGAGAGTAGGGGTTGGTCAGAGAGTAGGGGTTGGTCAGAGAGTAGGGGTTGGTCAGAGAGTAGGGGTTGGTCAGAGAGTAGGGGTTGGTCAGAGAGTAGGGGTTGGTCAGAGAGTAGGGGTTGGTCAGAGAGTAGGGGTTGGTCAGAGAGTAGGGGTTGGTCAGAGAGTAGGGGTTGGTCAGAGAGTAGGGGATGGTCAGAGAGTAGGGGTTGGTCAGAGAGTAGGGGTTGGTCAGAGAGTAGGGGTTGGTCAGAGAGTAGGGGTTTAAACTACAGTAGTCCCTTTATATTCCAGCACCATTTGTGCTACGGAAATTCTGCTGGATTAGGGAGGGTGCTGGATTAGGGAGGGTGCTGGATTAGGGAGGGTGCTGGATTAGGAAGGGTGCTGGATAAGGAAGGGTGCTGGATTAGGGAGGGTGCTGGATTAGGGAGGGTGCTGGATTAGGGAGGGTGCTGGATTAGGAAGGGTGCTGGATTAGGAAGGGTGCTGGATTAGGGAGGGTGCTGGATTAGGGAGGGTGCTGGATTAGGGAGGGTGCTGGATTAGGGAGGGTGCTGGATTAGGGAGGGTGCTGGATTAGGGAGGGTGCTGGATTAGGGAGGGTGCTGGATTAGGGAGGGTGCTGGATTAGGGAGGGTGCTGGATTAGGGAGGGTGCTGGATTAGGGAGGGTGCTGGATTAGGGAGGGTGCTGGATTAGGGAGGGTGCTGGATTAGGGAGGGTGCTGGATTAGGGAGGGTGCTGGATTAGGGAGGGTGCTGGATTAGGGAGGGTGCTGGATTAGGGAGGGTGCTGGATTAGGGAGGGTGCTGGATTAGGGAGGGTGCTGGATTCAAAAATTATAATTTTCTGCTGCAATGTGCATGAAAAGGACATTTCGGTTGCTGAAAATTATGCTTGTTTAAAGCGGGTGCTGGTGTATAAGAGGGATGCCGGTACAGTACGGATCGGCTAAAGCGTTGGTGTTTGATTTTCGTGAAAATATCACTATAGGCGATATATTACTACAGGCGATATCAAGAGTAGATAAACAAGAGTGTGCAACTCGCGGATGGGTTGGCCCACGGCGGAATTTTTTGTTGACGTAATCTTTTCGACGACGCACGAGCTGCGAGTCTTTCGGAAAGTTTTCCCTCGTGCTCTTGGCCGGCTTTACACTACAAGGTCGGTGCCCAGCACGTGCTCTCACACTGCTCTGCGGCGAAATGCGCGTTCTTCTGAAAAAAGGTGACGTCAACAAAAAATTCCGCCGTGGGCGGGAGTATCTGCAGATTGTGCAGGAGAGATCCGGAGTTGCACACTCTTGTTTATGTACTCTTGGCGATATGCATACTTAGGTATGCCTGACACATGCGTGTATGGTGTCATTCGAATCAGTGAAGCGTGCAGAAGCGTGCTGTGCATGTGACCGTGCAGTACGCGCAGTGCAAGCTACTTCCTGCGGAAACAAAAACTTCGTGACTTTTGACATGAGTTTTGAAGGAGTTGCTGTGCTCAACAAATGTGTTCTCTTGGAAAAGAAACACTTCAACATATTCAATCCACATATCAACAATATCTACAGGATCGATTAGTGGGAGTAGAGTCTCAGTCAGGGTCGCCTTTGCTCGACTCATCACCGCTGAAACCGTTCCAAGTGGCAGGTCGATCGACGCGTGATGTCGTATGTCACGGAGAAGCTTCTCCGCGTCCCTGATCGTCTTTGCTGTTACCTGAATGCCTTCTCCAACATCTCGGCGGAGACCACAGTAGCGCTTCAGCGCTGGTACTCATTACTGCCTCCGCTCTCGCTCGAGGATGCTCCGGAACAACAAGCACAGCCAACGCCAAACATTTCGACTTTCCTCCAAGGGATATCATGGTCGTACCAGCGCTTCCTGACTGCCGCGATCAGATCATGCCAAGTACGATGTATAAGTTTTTATGATCATCACTATAGCCGATGAAAAATGTATGCAATAAGATCTTTTTGACAAAGAAATCGTATCATTATAGCCGATATATTACTATAGCCGATTATTACTACAGCCGATCCGATATGTATAGAAAGGGGTGGTTTACGAAAATGAATTTGAGAGTACGATCACTATAAGAGGTATATTACTATAGCCGACAACTCTATAGCCGATCCACACTGCACTAGTAAACCAACGTTTAGCTATGAGTTTCCTGAGACTTTGTTCTGTGTGACCTTGGTGTGTGCCTATACCTGTAGTTCTGCCCAGCCTGAAGAGCCCGAAGCAGCAACACAGGTTCCACCGTCTTCTGTATGGTGAAGGAGCTCTGCTGCGCTGTTCGTTCAGCGGCCGTGTACTAGAGGGCATTGAGTGGGAGAACAGCAATGCTAGCACGCCCCTTGACGGTCCCAATGTTGCCAAGAATACTTGGGTAAGCATCACACGTACGGTCAACCTTGCGAATGATGACAGCGACCGCCCGATCGTGCACGAGATAGGTGCCGTTGTGTGCGATTTTCCGCTATTTGCGAGTTGTTGAAACGGTGTGAAGATGGTGTCGCTATTGGCGCCGAGTTGTTATTTTACTGCAAGATGTTGACTGTCCAACATTGCATGTACAACTTCATTTTGGCAATTGAAGATTCACTAGCACCATTGATTGTACAAGAGTTAAGCTAGCCAGTAGCAGTCCAGGGTTAACAGGTACCGTAATGTCGCGTATAAAAGCTTTCCCCTCGGTGCTTACAGCCGTATAAACCGGGCTTCAAACTATGCTTCTATTCAAAACATGCTTCTATTCAAAACACGCTTCTACGTCACCATCTTCAGTCTACACTGTGCAGTGCACATTGTCATGCATGTAGTGTGCACATACATGTACTTGCACGTATGCTTCTATTCAAATCATGCTTCTGTGTCACGGCGCTCTTCAAAACATCGGCTTCTATTCAAGTCATGCTTCTATACGGGTCATGCTTTTCTACGCTACACTACTTTATGTATGCTTCAAATAGAAATAAAGTGAACACTGAAACCAACAACGGTAGCCGGTACAACATTACACCTTCAAGCAGCCGAGCCGGTCGGCAGCAGACCCAGCACTATCTGGCATAAGTGTACCCACCAACCAAACTAGCTGGCACCACACACACCTCAGACCTCAGACCTGCCCATCGAGGAAGCGATGATAGCGAACAGCTATGTTAGACATAGCAACTTGTGCTGGGATTACACCATTCAACAGCTTGCAAGGCTGATGAATTGACCGCCACTATTTTTAGCCTGGTATCCACCACGCAGCTGATTGAAGTGACTTTACACACACACACACACACACACACACACACACACACACACACACACACACACACACACACACACACACACACACACACACACACACACACACACACACACACACACACACACACACACACACACACCGCACTAGGATTTCCCCTCGGTTTTGTAATGACCAGTTTATTGCATCACAAATGCTGTTCATCATGCAGCATCATAAGTCTGCGATTACCATCCTTCCTTATCTCGTGTTGCAGGTATCGGCTGATGGAGTCACCCATAGCCAAGTCTTCTTCATACCTAAGTCCGATCTTACATGGGTATCGTGCTCTGCACGGAACTCTCGTGGCACTGTCCGCGCATTCCATGTCGTGATCGCCACAGCGGCCGGCCATGGCGGGTTTGGTGAAGCAGGTACGTGGCACACAAACAACTGCAGTTATGTGCAACGGTGAAAAAAGGAGAAGGACAAAATGTTACGAGTTATGACTAACTGTCCCCCCATGTAACCAGATCTTATACAGTGGCAGCGAGTGCAACAAAAATGGCACAAAACTGACAAGGAGTACCGAGACATTCATTCGTAACATTTTTCCTTCTCCTTTTTTCACCATAATTTAATTGGCTCGCCATCCGAGTTCAATCCTCTGCCATGTTGTATATTTATGTTATACAGTGAAACCTGTCTAAGACGACCGCTGAAGGGACCTTCAAAGTGCGGTCTCTCTTACCAGGTGGACTCCTTATCCAGGTCCAGGGTCATTTGGCTGGAAATAGCATCCCTTGGTGGTCCTGCCTGCAGTGGTCGTCTGGGACAGGTGGTCGCCTTATCCGAGTAGTTGCTTTGACTGGTTTAACTCTACTGTCATACTGTCATACAGGTACTGTTATGCTGTTATCCTGCTACTCTGTTATAGTACTGTGTGTGCCATTGAGCAAGGGTGTAACAAGCAAAGAGGTAACACAGGAAATACATACCACATCCCAGTCGAAGCCATTCCGAAAGTCAAGGAGTTGGTATGCCAACAGCTTAGTGAGTATATAGGTGATCATCTGGCTGAGAGATTTGTTCGGGCATGTTGGTGATGGAAGCGCTGCGGGAGATGATGGTAAACGGCTCCACAGCATGCTGGCTCTGCAGAGATAGAGAGGAGGACAGCATACAGCATGATCGCTTATAATTATTAAGGTCGTTTGATCTTCTGGTACTCGATTGTCACTCCACCAGAGAGTTACAGCCGTTATTGGTTGCCACTTGCCCAGGGTTGGTCCTTGAGCATCAATTCGTACCAGGGAGTCAAGGCATGTACCAGAAAATCCCCATTGCTAGCTGGTCTTGATGTACCTCAACGTCGATAAGCGGATCCTCTCAGCACGGCCACTGGATATCGGAAGTCGGAACAGTAGGCAGCGGACCAGGCCAGGGGTGCTCCGCCAGAGTGCTGTCTGGGAGATTCCCATCAGACAATTTCGTGGCTGTCTGTCCGGCTGTCTGTCCGGCTGTCTGTCCGGCTGTCTGTCCGGCTGTCTGTCCGGCTGTCTGTCCGGCTCTGGTAGCATTGCGTATATACCACCATGTCAAGCCCAGCACGCTGCCTGGGAGAATCTTTTAAAACTATTTCCGCCAGCCAATATAGTGACTGTTCTCCAGGTAGCATTGCATACTAGCCATTGCGTCATCTCACTCCTGCAACATGGTTGCCAATTCAAGCGCAGCACGCTGCCTGGGAGATGCTTTATTTATTTTTTAATTCCGCGAGCCAACACAAATTGCAGTGACTGTTCTCCAGGATCAGGTAACATTGCATACTAGTCACCATGTCATCCCACTCTTCTGAGACGGTATGCCAAGCCTGGCACTGATGCTACAGTGGATCCTAGTAGCGCTCTCTGAGGCACTCAACCGCATTGTCTGTCAAGGGACTGGGTTGAAGTGTGATACAGCTACTGATGAGTTCAGTATTTTCTCACACAATGTACCGGACGTTGCATGTCTAGTTATATAGGACTAGGCAAGCGTGTGTGTCTGTGTGGTTGAACATAATTGTGTTTGTCTCTTTGTGTCTATATGTGTGTGCGTCTCTCTCTCTCTCTCTCTTCTCTCTCTCTCTCTCTCTTTCTCTCTCTCTCTCACTCTCTCTCTCTCTCTCTCTCTCTCTCTCTCTATCTCTCTATCTCACTCTCTCTCTCTCTCTCTCTCTCTCTCTCTCTCTCTCTCTCTTTCTCTCTCTCTCTCTCTCTCTCTCTCTCTCTCTCTCTCTCTCTCTCTCTCTCTCTCTCTCTCTCTTCTGTCTGTCTGTCTCTCCACGTACATGTGCATGTGCATATGCATGTGATCCAGGCACGAAATTGAGCAATTCTGCAAATGGGGCATTGGCCGCCGTCTGCTCTTTACTGGGTATTGCTCTGATCGCCACCGTTAGCTTCCTTGTTGTCCAGAAGAAGTCACCTGAGCACATTGAACAGATGAATCAGATGCGTATCAGGCTTCAAGGTGTGTATGGGCTTGTTATAGTCTTGGAAAACACATGATGCCTCTTGTGCTGTACAGGCAGAACATTTTGCCGGTGAATAATTCCGTCCAATGCCAAAGCAAGGGAGCTTGTCCGGTTGAAGATTTAGTTCATGACCCATAATAATCATGTCGAAAAGCTGGGCAAATCGACGTTAGTCCGAACACGCCTGGGACGGAAAGACTAAAATAAATTCCAGACAACTAGTTCTGCTTGTTCAGTGTCTTGTCAGGCTCTCTGCTGCTTGGTCTATGCTGGCACTGTGTAAGTATCGTATCTCGCCGGTTGTATAAAGGCAGACTCGATTGTAAGGCGGACTCGATTGTAAGTCGCATCCCCACTTTGAGGTTGGATCCACATTGTTTCAGTACATGCATATAAATTGGAAGTCACTCTCGATTGTAAGTGGCATCCCCTTCTTTTCCCTTGAAGTTTAGTGTAAAAAGGTGCGACTTATATTCGGGGAAACACGGTACCACAAGAGCAACTAGTGCCTTGCCTGGGTTTGCAGCCAGACATTGCGACTCAGATGCTTCAAGGTTGTGTGAGTGGATGATGTGTTCTAAGGTCCTGGCCCTGCATAAGCCCACGCACCGGCGATCGTTATTGCCTCCTGCTTGGAGGCTGGTCTGGGAACTGCTTCTCTGTACCTAAAATTTCTGTTCAGTGTTCACCTAACCTGGCCTTTTTGCCCTCATACCGAAAATATTGAACACCGAAAATTTCTGAAATTAGGGTGCTCTTGCTTACCAGTCAGAACGTCTGCAGGCCTAAGGTGATTACAATCATATGGAAACAGGGGGCAGGGGTTACAGAATCTGGTAATAGAAACCTCTACCGAAATTTGCTTTCGGCTTGAATTCATAGCTATACTATCCAGCTCAATCTCTGCTCAACAATGCGCTTCAACCAGTGACGTCATTGAAATGAAGTTACTCGACTTGTGTTGCGATAACCAGTGAAATTTCCTTTCTGTGCCCTCTACATTGTTTTCTCAACTTGCGTTGCTTGCGTTTATTTCTATTTTTGGTTTTTATCACCTTTTCCTATATTCTCACATTGTTGTTGCTGACACACACACACACACACACACATGCAACGCTTAGCTCTCATACTTTTTTCCTTTTCCTTTTTTTGCGTGGCTACAGGAACTGTGAAGGAAAGTGTGAAGGAAGGTGTAGAGCAGCTGAAGAAAAGAACTCAGGAATTAAGACAAGCAGCATTTGCACAGCCGGTCCCCTCTGACCCAGACCCAGACCCGGAGCCATGTCTGCCTCTGAAGAAGGGCCCAGGTAAGCCGCGCACGTTGTCCGATCGCTAATATTGCCTTCCACCACTAACATTCCTCATTCTGTGCATTGAATCCATGCCATAGATCCTTGAGGATGGTGGCGCTTCTACGGTTGTGTAAAACTCAGCCTGAGCGCATCTCACCCAAATCTTGAAAATATCTTTTTGGGCTTCTAAATATTTTCACGTGCCGTTGTAGCACTCTCCATTTCAAATTGAAGGAAAATTCAGAGAAAGACGTTGGTATAGGGGTGGGGCGGGGGCGGGGGAGGCGCAGGAGGGGGGGGGGGTGATGAGACAGGCCACACAGTCAGGGAAGTACCTTGACTGCAAGAGAGTGAGTAAGAGGCAGGCCCGTCGGAATCGGTACGGCTGGTCAGGCCATGGCTGGATCAGCTTTTTGGCCACCGACGTGTGAAGTTTACTGCTGAGGAGATCATGTGTATACCCGCCATATCATACACAGCGTATGAAAGGCTAGGGTATGGCCGGACCAATCAGAAATTGCTTCCGCCGGTCCTGTGAGAGAATGCATCTCAGTGAAGGAAGCGGTTGCCGTTGAAACTTCGAGCAACTAACTTCGTGATTGAACGCCATGGCGTGAATAGATTCCAACATAGAAAGGAGTTTTACTCGGATGGTGAGCCAATTAAACTGTGAATGGTGAAAAAGACTGTATAAGATCTGGTTACGTTGGTGGACAGTTAGTAACATTTTGTCCTTCTCCTTTTTCACCATAGAAAGGAGTTAGAACTTTTTGTGCTTTGGGTGAGATCCAGTCCAGCTGAGTGTTCTGCATGCATAGGAGCACCACCACCCTCAAGGGCGAAAGCAGTAAAAGCAGTCTTATTTTGAATTTGTCAAAAAATTGACACTGTTCTTCAATTTGTGGCAGCCAAAGGAAAGCAAGACATTTGGTATTAAAAAATCGTGAAACTTCAGTATTATTACCTCGGATATGCTGTATATTCGTAAATTGGCACCGTGCATAAGTAATCAACTAGCGCCATAACGAACTTGGCGCTGCGCTTCGAACCTGCAGATTTGTCACACGCGCCATTCGTTGTTCACCGCAGCGGTGCATACCACCAGGAAATCCTGAATCCTCATGTGCATGTGTGTGTGTGTGTGTGTGTGTGTGTGTGTGTGTGTGTGTGTGTGTGTGTGTGTGTCCCATATGGTGCAGTGGTATGTGCAGCGATTTCCAATCGATAGATTGCGGGTTCGATTCCCGACGATTATGGTCACACACGTCTTTCTTCTCTTTCTCAGGCTCTTCCTGACTTTTCTTTCATTCTCCTGGGTGGTTACCAACAGCCAGTGCATGCCAGAGTATGTGGTGTGATGTGTGTGCGGGAAAAAAAATTAAAAATTAAAATAAAAAGACCAAAAATAGGGATTCACTGGCCAGAAAATGCCACTCCAAATAGCTGTATGGTGTAGACCGGGCTGAATAGTGACGGTCAATTTTTCAGCCTTGCAAGCTGTTGAATGGTGTAATCCCAGCACAAGTTGCTATGGCTTCTGCCGTAGCATTGCTATCATCGCCTCCGGCGATGGGCGTCAAAGGTCAAGGTGTGTGTGTGTGTGTGTGTGTGTGTTCATATACTTTCTATTTGAAGTATATATACCTGTTAACCATGGACTGCTTCTGGCTAGATTAATTCTTGTGTAATCAATGGTGCTAGTGAAGCTTATATCAGATCCACTCTGATTTAGCCACCCACACTAGTACCGAGTATTACCTTCACTGGGGGTACCTGCAGTTGGATCCCGGGACGGATACCCTGATGCCGTCAATCCTTTTTCTGCACCTTGTCCTCACCCACTTACTGAGGTGTGGTGAGCCCATAAGTGGGATCATTTCAAGTCCACCCTAGTTTGGGGATTTCAGGGGGTGTCGGCCGTTGGGTGGTTCAATGGCCAATTGAGTCATCTTTCCAAGATTCCTTTTGAGTCTCTCTCCCCTCTCCCGGGGAGACCCACGTGACCAGTTTTGGCAGTGAGCAAGTACAAGTACAAGTGTGTGTGTGTGTGTGTGTGTGTGTGTGTGTGTGTGTGTGTGTGTGTGCGCGTGCGTACCAGGTGTGCATTGGTGGCCGATTCACATGGCTTCACCAGTTGTGTGTATTAGACAGTTATCTGGCGCTTGTCTTGGTCTGTCTCATTCAGATCTTGTTCGCTATCGTTGCTATAAGAGAAAATGTGTGGGTGCACATCCGGTGTATTTGCGGATTTGCGTACATCGCTTGCGACAGGCGTATACATGGTACACGGTGTGTGTTTGTGTGTAGCGTGCACAATTTTGTTTTCAGTCTCCAACGTGGAAGTCGTATTGATACTGTACTGTAGTCTTGGCTACAAGTACTTTATCGTGGCACTGACCATTGACTTGATTGGTGCAATTCTGGGCATTCGTCTAACCACCTGACTGTTAAATGCACCTCACCTCTTCATGGGCTCAGAATGTCAAAGTGCCTGGGCACTGAGTCACTATGCACCATACAATGGGCACTATGCGCCATACAATTTTAGAATTTGTTTTGGACTGCTTTCAGTTGTTATAGCACTCGTGAACAAAAATTTGAAAGGCTGTCACTTTCTGAATTTTTCACCGATTTTTATGAAAGGTCTAAGGTTAATTTTTTGCTGAATATGACCAAAAATATTATAGTTCCTGAAGACCCTGCACAAATTTTTTTTCTTCAGTTATTTGGCCTTGGATATACCACGGGCGTCGGACACGGTGCGGTCACCACGGTATTGACCGTACCACTTTTTTTCCCAGGTGCCCTGTGAATGAATAAAAATAATTATTAATACACTTATCTGGGATGTAAATTTCCAAAATTTTCCGCTCAGCCACCCCTCTCCCCACGAGTGAAATGTACTTCAAATGGCTGATCGCACCACACTAAAATATACCTTTCGACACCCCTGTATACCATACCTGGACTAGAAGTGAATGGTCACTGGAGACTCTTCTTCAAAAAGAAGTTGCATAACACTTCAAAATTGTTGAAGTTAAAACTAAACTGAGAGGCTATGTCTGTGTGAAGAGAAAGGGCCAATAAGTTACGAGTTGTGACTAACATGTTGGTCCTTTCTTTGTACATGAATACTTTTGGCTCAACCTGCGAGTTTTTGTGGTAGATTTTTCTTGTTTTTAGAACACGGACGCTCCACGGAGATTTTTCTTGTGACCAGAAAAAAAACAAATACCACTACTATTTGACGGACCAACTGAAGATGGCATCAACAAATAATGCGAGTTTTGTTTGTTTGTTTTTCATCTGATGCTGCTGCAGTTCACACTGTCGTGCAGCAAGAAGAAGAGAATATCTACAACAACGGCAATTCCAATCACATCATCTCCGTGCAGACACTGGCCGGCAAGAATGCAGCGGTGGCACGAGGGCCGGCCGTGGAGACCCAGGACAGCGTGGACTCCAACGGAATTTACGACAACATCCCGCCACAGAAGAGAAGACCTCCGGCGGATAAACAGGCCTCGGAGTCGATCAAGCAGGACAGCGTCGACTCCAACGAAGTGTACGACAACATACCCGCGCCGAAGAAAATAGATACCGCTTCTGCCACCGCTCCCAAACCAGCATCGAGGAAAGGCCACGCACCGCCAGTGCCAGCATCGAGAGTGCCATCAAAGGTACCGGCTGCAACAGAAGCCATGAGCGGCAGCACCCCAGCAACGGCCAAGGGAAAGAAGAGTGCATCGGTGACAAGAAGCAAGACGAATGCGTCGAACTGCAGCACCCCGGTTACGGCTGGCGCCGCCACTGCAGCTGCTCAGAATGAAGCGCTGTACGGCAATGGCCAAGTCATATCCATCGACGAAGACGAGTACGACATCGTGGATGCACCGTCATCGCGCATAGCGCCGATACTGCCAGGCGAGAGAGATCCTGCTCCAACGCCGGGCAGTGCCGCTGGCAAATCTCCGCGCGGCAGCGTTTGCAGCGAGTTGGGGCTGTTGAATGACACTGCCTTCACCCTTAACGCGAGCTCCGATGAGAACGGGCGGATCACCAGCCCAGCCGCTCAGGACCCATCAGAAATTATCTACATTGGCGACAATCCAGGCGAGGAGGAGTATGGTGATATCGAAATCTGCCGCCAGACCGAAGTAGAGGAGGAAAACGTGTACGAGCAGGACATAGCCCAGCATTGCATGCTGCGGCAGAAAGAAAGCGTAGACAATTGCAGCACGCTGCCGGGTATCTACAGTAACACGTCGCCCAGGGGGAGCGTGTCCAGCGAATGCGCCCTGCTGTGAGCTGCCAGGGAGAAACCGGGCCCAAGCCGTTCGCAGCACTACTGGTGACTACGTGTGTTGTGCACAGCCGCCGCCACCAACACCTGATTGTACTCTTCAAAGCTGTGCAACCCGTAGCGTGTGGACGGCGTGGCGTTCCACAGCTGCGCTTGTCCGTTAGCTCGGTACGCTGGCTGCTTCTCGGTCGCCATGCCAACAACTCTTGGTAGGTAGTCTGATGACGTCATCAACTGTTTGCTGTCGCAGAGAGCAGTCCAATGCCGCACACACAAATAGAGTGCACAACTGCAGCTGTCTATACAGTTTAAACCGTTATGAAGTATGACGTCTACTCCTCAGTTATTATAATTATTTTATTCTCCTATTCCCGTTGAACACTCGTGCATTTTCTTATGCTCGCAATTATACTACATCATTAATGCCACAATTTGATTTGCCCCTAATTGCCGCTCAGTAATCAATCCCCAAGGCCTTTGCAAGGTGTGTAGCCTTCTCCTTGGCCTCTCAACCCCAGCCCTCTCTCTCTCTCTCTCTCTCTCTCTCTCTCTCTTGTGGCTTGCAGGCAACGTTTTCAATAGGTTTTCCCCTTGTGTAACCCCCCCAGCCTCACAGCGTGGCTTTGGCTTGGCCATCTGTCCTGGCCCACGTTTCTCCTGTTTGCTAATTTCCCACCCCGGCAGACACTGTCTATGCGTTGTCGTCATTTATATATTCCTTGCGATTTTTGCTCGTCGGAATTCTTGACACTGGCCCATTGCACCCACTTAACTTATATGCCAAGAGTTCACATACCGGATTGACCAAGACATCCGTTATAATTCCGTTGATCTCATTCCAGGAATAAGTAGAACTAGTATTTTATTTCAAATGGTGAACGGTACTATTCGGCCAATAAAATGTAAAGAACTCTTCCTCTCCTCTCCTCCATGCGCTCTCACAGCCGACTCACTGGTTGGTGTGTGTAATGGCTACCGAGGGTAGCAGCGAGTCGGCTGTGAGAGCGCATGGAGGAGAGGAGAGGAAGAGTTCTTTAGTATTTTATTATTTCTAGTACACTAATGCCTCATTTATCTGGGTGGTCCAGGACCGGGCACTGTCCGTAACTCCGAAACACATACATTTTGATGGGGGGGGGGGGGGAAAGGACATAGATATTCGCTACGTCGTTCATCCAGTCACTACTATCTCCACACTGAGAAACAGTGACAAAAGAGTAGTAATATTTCCACTGAAACTCGCCCAAAGAGCGCCCGGCGGCAGACCGAAGTGCCCGTCGTCACTTCGTTGTCTGGATAAACCGAAGTTCGGGTATATTGTATGCAGGTATGGATGTCAAGCGAAATAACAAGTTCGCCGAACAGGTGTCACCGGTTTCTCTTGAACGTTTCCAGGCACAGGCAATGGAGAAAATAGTGATGATCCTCTACTGTCAACCAGGAAACCTTTTGCGATGTGGAATCCTTCGCTGTTTTCGCAATGGGTGTGAAATGGCCAAAGTGAGCCGGTGCGAACTGTAGAGCCGCAGTAAAGAAACTGAGGAAAATGATTCCAATCACAAACATCTCCAGGTGAAAATGTGTCTGTGCTCGCAAATCGCAAACTAAAACGGGCGCAAACGTTTTTGCCGGGTAACAGTGTGAATCGAGAACAGAGAGTCTACCAGCCGATCCAGACTATAGGACATGTGAACACAATAATAGAAAAGCTGACAGGATCGCTTTTCTAAACGAGAGAGCTTGGAAGCTCAGGGCCCTACGCTATGCTTTGTTACTTAGCTCATCGTGCATGTTGTGGGAACTGATGGAAATGTTTCCTGGAACGGCGCTGACTCTGCCGAGCACGCGCGTTCTGGAGTCGACGGGATCTCTCTGCCGACGTTTCCTGTGACCGGCGCTGACTCGCCCGTTCACTCCTATTTTGGAAACGACGGGATGTCTCTTCCAAAGTATGTTTTTACTGACGCATCCTGTCACCTAATCGGCAACTAACATCCATTCTAATTTCATTTCCTCCTCGTCTCCCTATTTCTTTCAAGAAAGTCTCTCTATACATCAGGGAGTCGTACTGTATTGGCAGCTACCCTAACGGGTCACGCCGCCCACCACCCAAGCATGGGTATGATGAGGGACAGTGGCAACAGAAACAAAAAAACAGCAAGCAGGGAGAGAAAGCAAGAGAAAGAGGGCGATAGTAGTACATCTGGTGTGCGACGTATAGAAAAGAGAGATGACAAGAGATGCGCACAAAATAGGAAACAATAATTATTTTTGCAGTTCCGAAACAATCAACCAGGTGATGGAGTGTGGGCACCCGAAGTCCCACCTGGACTCCACTGGAAGAACATCCCACGCAGGGATATCAGCGATAGGCCAAGCGTTGAAAAACAGCCATGAGGACATCGTCTAGAAGTCCACCGCGCTCGAACTGAAATTGCAGGTTCAAACAATTTCCCACGCGGCGTCCGGCTGCGTAAAGCTGTGTTCACAACTGGCGCGTGGACGCGGTACGCTTGCGGTTCATGCGCCCCCAAACGCGCGCTCAGCCTTTCACAAAAAACAGCAATCCGAGTCGTATTTAGCGCGTGCGACACCTTTGAGTACTAATTTTTTGACCCCGCCAGTCAAAGTGACTGGCATGTACGCTGATACGCGCCTGATACGCGCTGAAAATTCCAACATGTTGGAAGTTCCATTTCGGCGCGTTTCCGTACGCATGGCGCCCCAAAAGCCAGCAAAAATACGCACAAACGCGTGGTTTCACGCGTACACGCGCCAGTTGTGAACACAGCTTAACTCTTCTCCCTGCATCACCATCCATCTCCAGCAACCGTCTCCACTCACAGCTCATGCCTCTGCCACCACTAGACTGCACTGTACTCCTCCGAGCTTCGCAGTTTGAAACCATTCGGGGGTCAGCTACACCACCGCGAATGGAGAGACGAGGACGACAACGGTCGTGACTGAAAAGACACTGCCTTGGCGACCGCGTCGCGGAACCCTCGCCCCAGCAAATTCAGAAATACGCCAGGGGCAACTCTGGTGGACCCAGAGCCACCCCCTTGGCAAGACTAGTAAGGCTGTGTTTACATGAGAAATTTCAACCCGGGTCGAGTTCAGCCCGGGTTGAAAGTCTGTACGATAGACAAAAGAGGTGAGCGTTTACATGAAGTCAGTTGACCCGGGTCAAATACTGATATGCCGCCAAAAGTCCACTTCTACAATCCTGTATGGTCACGTGAATCCGTTCGCGCGAAATTTGCATCTGCAGTGCCGTTCAAACCTGGCGCGAGATACGCACAGAAGTACGTTTGTACGATTTTCTTGACCCGGGTTGATTTCAACCCTCCCCTTGGGGGGAGGGTTGAAATCAACCCGGGGCGAAATTTCAACCCGGGTCAAGCGCAATGCGTCATGTAAACGCGCCATTCATTTTATGCACATGGCGGGTTGAAATCTGACCCGGGTCGAACTCAACCCGGGTTGAAACGCCTCATGTAAACACAGCCTAAGAGGAACGACTGAAAACTCAGATTAAACGGAGCTACGAAAAGTGCAACCGTCCCCTTCAAGCACAGTTGCAACACACAGGGAGTCGTATACATGTACCGTAAAGTACCGTTGATCCGCCCCCTCTCTAATTCCCGCCCCCTGTCGATTTTCTCCTTGTGAAGCGACTTCGCCGTATACAACGAAATACGATGTTGAACCGACGCATGCACTGCTGTACACAATATTTGCCAATCCAGGATCAAAATGTGCACAATTCAGCACATTGAGTCTGATCCTCTACGTTGTTGTACATCGTACTGCACTTGACAGCCTGATCTAATTCCCGCCCCCTGCCGAAAACCCAGCTGGGAAGCGACATGGCGTGGGGGCGGATCAACGGTACTTTACGGTACATGTACATAATATTGTGGCCAGCTGTTTGTAGCCAGCTGTGTTTGATGGTACGGTACGGTACGGGACAGATACGGGTACCAGCAAATGGCCAGCTGTGTTTGATGGTGCGGTACGGGACAGATACGGGATAGCGCCAGGCGTGACACAAACAAACAAACAAACAAACAAACAAACACCAAATTAAAGCTGTGTGGACCCTGGCTAGCGCCAGACGTTACTGAAGTACCGTCTTCTGCATAGCTACGGGAATAAAAACTCCTCTTGTACGGGCAAAACGAGAGAGCTTGGAAGCTCGGGGCCCTACGCTATGCTTTTTTGCCTTGATGACCTAGACAAAAAAAGCATAGGGATGTTATAAATTCTTTAAAAAAAAAATATAAGACATAACCTGGGATTCGAACCCGCACTATCGCGCGCCCTGCATGCATCCCCCGATACACTTCGCATACATACCCATTCTTCCAAGTTGCTTCACGTTATGATCTTGCATTTGAAAGCCCTATTTGAATATGCATTGTGGCCAGCCGTCTTTGATGGTATGGTACGGTACGGGATAGGTACGGGACAGGTACGATCGAGGGTAATACGACACCGTCTACCGCCTTGATGACGGCAAAAAAAGCATAGGGATGTTATAAATTTTTCAATTCTTTGAAAGCCCTATTTGAATATTGCCGCCAGCTGTATTTGGCCAGCTGTGTTTGATGGTACGGTACGGTACGGGATAGCGCCAGGCGTGACACAAACAAACAAACACACAAATACCAAACGAGAGAGCTTGGAAGCTCAGAGCCCTACGCTATGCTTTTTTGCCTTGATGACCTAGACAAAAAAAAGCATAGGGATGTTATAAATTCTTTAAAAAATTCCTTTTTTTAAGACATAACCTGGGATTCGAACCCGCACTATCTCGCCCTGCATGCATCCCCCGGTCTTTAAAAAGTTCCTTTTTTAAGACATAACCTGAGATTCGAACCCGCACTATCGCGCCCTGCATGCATCCCCCGATACACTTCGCATACATACTAATTCTTCCAAGTTGCTCCACATTATGATCTTGCATTTGAAAGCCCTATTTGAATATGCATTGTGGCAAGCCGTCTTTGATGGTACGGTACGGTAGGGATAGGTACGGGACAGGTACGATCGAGGGTAATACGACACCGTCTCCCATACCGTACCATCAAACACAGCTGGCCACATACAGCTGCCCGCAATATTCAAATAGGGCTTTCAAACGCAAGATCATAACGTGAAGCAACTTGGAAGAATGGGTATGAATGCGAAGTGTATGGGGGAATGCATGTAGGGCGATAGTGCGGGTTCGAATCCCAGGATACGCCTGAAAAAAATAGGAGAATTGAAAAATTTATAACATCCCTATGATTTTTGCCGTCAGATACGGGATAGCGCCAGGCGTGACACAAACAAACAAACAAACACACAAATACCAAACGAGAGAGCTTGGAAGCTCAGGGCCCTACTCTATGCTTTTATGCTTTTTTGCCTAGCTCATCGTACATGTTATAAGAACTGATGGAATTGTCTTTTTCCGTTGATTAGCCACATCACTGTATTGCAAAAACGTTTCAATCGGTTTGAATATTATGAGTTAGGCAAAAGTATTTGCAGAATTTATTGAGGATTGTTATTTCTCTAATAATCATCTACTTTTGTTTTGCTCCTTCTTTAATTTTTATCTCCTTATATTGTAAATCAACAAATTTTGGCCGATGAGAAATAGAAACCTCTCGATTAGAGAGGTTAAGATGCACGTTATTTCCGACGTGACGCGCAGTTTCACGTCAAATTTGAAATCGATCGGTATTTTTGCTCTCACATGCATCCATTGCTCAATCATGCATCATTTGCCTATAATTATGACAAACGTTGGCCTGCGATTTACTTTGGCCGGTTGGTACCAAGCGGCGAAATCAGCGAAATTAAATCGCCAGCGAAAATTAGTTGATTTTAATACAGGAATCGGATTTTCTGGCCTTTTTGTAGTAATACATGTACATAATCATTGACCTGTTGAGCCAATGACAACGCCGAATGCATGGTTGCCTGTGGAGCACATTACATAACTTTACAGTCTCCTAAAATACGTATCCTGTCCGCCGGCAAAAGAGGCTGCAGATTTAGTTTTTCTGCGCGTCGACGGGATGTCTGCGACGCGAAAGTTCAGCTCGCGTTATTTGGCTCGCACGTCGAAAAAATCAACGCGAGTGACCTGCTGCTCACGTCGAAATTTGGACATTACATAACTTTACAGTCTCCTATATAAATACGTATCCTGTTCGACGGCAAAAGAGGCTGCAGATTTAGTTTTTCTGCGCGTCGACGGGATGTCTGTCCTGACGTTTACTGGGACCGGCGCTGACTCTGCCGATCACGGGCGTTCTGGACTCGACGGGATGTCTGTCCTGACGTTTCCTGCAATCGGCTTAGACTCTGCCGATCACGGGCGTTCTGGACTCAACGGGATGTCTCTCCTGACGTTGCCTGGTACCGCCGGACTCTACCGATCACGGGCGTTCTGGAGTCGACGGGATCTCTCTTCCGACGTTTCCTGTGACCGGCACTGAATCGCTCGTTCACGCTTATTTTGGAGACGACGGGATCTCTCTTCCAAAGTATGTTTATGCTGACGCATCCTATCACCTAATCGGCGTCTATTCTAATTTAATTTCCTCCTCGTCTCCCTATTTCTTTCCAAATCCCCCTCTACATCAGGGAGTCGTATGCATAATACGACGAATATTGGTACGGTACGGGACAGATACAGGAGCCGGCAAATATTGTGGACAGCTGTTATGTACAATCCTGTAGAGCCTTTGTAGTCACAGATACGGGACAGATACGGGACAGATACGGGATAGCGCCAGGCGTGACACAAACAAACAAACAAACAAACAAACAAACACACACACAAATACCAAACGAGAGAGCTTGGAAGCTCAGGGCCCTACGCTATGCTTTGTTACTTAGCTCATCGTGCATGTTGTGGGAACTGATGGAAATGTTTCCTGGGACGGCGCTGACTCTGCCGAGCACGCGCGTTCTGGAGTCGACGGGATCTCTCTGCCGACGTTTCCTGTGACCGGCGCTGACTCGCCCGTTCACGCCTATTTTGGAGACGACGGGATCTCTCTTCCAAAGCATGTTTTTGCTAACGCATCCTATCACCTATTCGGCAACTAACATCCATTCTAATTTCATTTCCTCCTCGTCTTCCTATTTCTTTCCAGAAAGTCTCTCTATACATCAGGGAGTCGTACTGTATTGGCAGCTACCCTAACGCCCACCACCCAAGCATGGGTATGATGAGGGACAGTGGCAACAGAAACAAAAAACAGCAAGCAGGGAGAGAAAGCAAGAGGAAGAAGGCGATAGTAGTACATCTGGTGTGCGACGTATAGAAAAGAGAGATGACAAGAGATGCGCACAAAATAGGAAACAATAATTATTTCTGCAGTTCCGAAACAATCAACCAGGTGATGGAGTGTGGGCACCCGAAGTCCCGCCTGGACTTCACTGGAAGAACATCCCACGCAGGCCTATCAGCGATAGGCCAAGTGTTGAAAAACAGCCATGAGGACACATCGTCTAGAAGTCCACCGCGCTCGAACTGAAATTGCAGGTTCAAACAATTTCCCACGCGGCGTCAGGCAGCGTAACTCTTCTCCCTGCATTACCACCCATCTCCAGCAATCGTCTCCACTCACAGCTCATGCCTCTGCCACCACTGTACTCCTCCAAGCTTCGCAGTTTGAAACCATTCGGGGGTCAGCTACTTCACCGCGAATGGAGAGACGAGGACGACAACGGTCGTGACTGAAAAGACACTGCCTTGGCGACCGCGTCGCGGAACCCTCGCCCCAGCAAATTCAGAAATACGCCAGGGGCAACTCTGGTGGACTCAGAGCCACCTCCTTGGCAAGACTAGTAAGAGAAACGACTGAAAACTCAGATAAAACGGAGCTACAAAAAGTGCAACCGTCCCCTTCAAGCACAGTTGCAACACACAGGGAGTCGTATACATGTACATAATATTGTGGCCAGCTGTTTGTAGCCAGCTGTGTTTGATGGTACGGTACGGTACGGGACAGATACGGGAGCCAGCAAATGGCCAGCTGTGCGATACGGTACGGGACAGGTACGGGATAGAGCCAGGCGTGACACAAACAAACAAACAACCAAACAAACAAACAAACAAACAAACAAACAAACAAACAAACACCAAATTAAAGCTGGGTGGACCCTGGCTAGCGCCAGACGTTACTGAAGTAACGTCTTCTGCATAGCTACGGGAATTAAAGCTGTGTGGACCCTGGCTAGCGCCAGACGTTACTGAAGTAACGTCTTCTGCATAGCTACGGGAATTAAAGCTGTGTGGACCCTGGCTAGCGCCAGACGTTACTGAAGTAACGTCTTCTGCATAGCTACGGGAATTAAAGCTGTGTGGACCCTGGCTAGCGCCAGACGTTACTGAAGTAACGTCTTCTGCATAGCTACGGGAATAAACACAATTACGAGTGCAACCTCGGCCTCAACAGCACCAGAAGAAAAACGAGCAAAAATGGCTGTGAAAACAGTCGAGAGAGCAAAAATGGCTGTGAAAACAGTCGAGAGAGCAAAAATGGCTGTGAAAACAGTCGAGAGAGCAAAATGGCTGTGAAAACAGTCTAGTATAGAGCCTCGGGAGGGAGCTTTAACCGATGCTGCTCATGGCAACCGCAAATCGGGCCGAGTCGTTTGCATCTGAGGGCACTCGGTGCCGATGGCCTCGCAGACTGGCAACAGCAGACTAGGATATGACATTTCTCGGTTCAATAACAATCACATACTGGGCACTAGTGTGGCACCAAGAGTACATAACACGTTTTACGATGACAGCATGTTACAAGTCGGAGGACACACTGTCTGGAAACATTAACCTAACAATCAAAGATAGACTTGAATGGAGAGACAAGGATTAACTTAAAAAGGACCAAGGAACTGCAAGTTACGCTAAATGTCCACTAACACCACCAGTTACCAAACAATCAGCTCATGCGATAACATTGACCAACGGCACTGACGTTCTAACTGGCTATAAGGTCTAGCACGTCTTGGATGCGCACCCGGGCTCCAACAGCCTTCCAACTTGGAAGGCTCTAAGTTATAATTGAGCCGCACCATGACAAAAGGGTGCTTATGGCAAAAATTCACAAACTGAGTTATGGACACAGCGCAATGGCTGAATTCTCACTGCTTCTGTTGCAAAAAAACGCATTCAAAAAGCTTGATAAATCGCAACGAAACTGATCAAATTCAAAAAGAAAATGTGCACTCTCAATATTGCACACTCAAATTATGATAACATAATAATATATTATTTATACAGGCTCAGGCCTACATGTATATCGCGAAATATATCGGAGGTCAAAAACCACTTTCTGTCCGATGTTGTTCAAATTCGGCGATAGTTGATGGTGGTAAAGACATATCTGGCACTTATGGTGGTAATTACACGCCTGCCCACACACGCACTCTAGGCTGCAAATGTCTGATGGTGGTGGTGGTGAGAAGTAGAGCTCTATGCCAGAACTTTGCAGCCTAGAGAGCGTGTGTGGGCAGACGTGTATTTAACGCCATATTGCCAGGTGTGTCTTTGCCGCCATATTTTAATAAATCAACGGTACAGCTGGAGTGGTGTCTTCAACTACTTCATTCTCTCAAACGGATATGTTAGGAGGGGAAGGTGAGCGAACCAAGACAAGCACGAGCTGAAAGTCTCAGCTGTGAAGGACGTGGCGGATGTTCATGCATGTCGATGACGATACTGGCAAGACCATTGGACAATACGGCGAATCCTGTTCCCGACATGTGGTATTACCCAGTACCACCAGTTCAAACAAGCCTGCCTCCCGTTCCGTCTTGTTAGCAGTAGCACCCACTACTGAACACTACAGGAACCATTGAGCGTTTGTGGTACTCCACAGTACCAATCATGTGCTGTTTACCGCCTCCCTGGTGTTGTATTTCCGTTAATCATTCATTGACTGAGCGTTCTTTGCTTTGTACATGTACTACCACTACACCGTGCCATCAAGAATTGATATGGGTCAATTTGCACACCACCTTCTAAATAGCGATCTAGAGAACTTCTGCTTTGCGCGGACAGAAGATGAAATGTGGGATATGTGGCTGGAGAAACTTGTCGCGGCCTTGAACACTCATGCTCCTATCCGTCTACACCGCCCAAGAGCTCCTACCCGGAAATCCTTCCCCTGGAAGACGCCAGCTCTACATGACCTAGTCCAGCGACGTGACGCGGCCCATCGACGGTGGAAAGCATCACCTGCAGACCCGGCACTACGCAATGTCTTCACTTCTGCCCGAGACGAAGCCAAGCGTATGTCACGACATCTCCGAGCCACCTACTTTAGGGACCTTCTTGCTGCTAGTCAGGCCAACGCACGAAAAACCTGGCAGACCATCAACTACCTCAGCGGTCGTAACAAGTCCTCAGTTCCACCAGCCGTCAGTGTCTCACAGCTCAGTGACCAATTCAGCGGTGTTGTGTCAGACCCAACTAGACCACTACGTCTCTCAGCCCCATTGGGTCCCACGAAGAAGGAATGCCTCGAAGAATTTGCTCCAGCAAGTGTGCAAGAGATCGCTAAGCTGCTCTCCAACATCGACGTGCGCAAAGCTGCAGGCAGCGACCAGGTTCCAGCTGCAATCCTCAAACACTGTTCTCCTGTCCTTGCACCGTCCCTCACCATACTAATCAATGCATCTCTGGCTTCTGGTGTTGTTCCTGCATCTCTGAAGATTGCGGATGTTCGTCCCCTCTTCAAGTCAGGCGACAAAGCTGTCGCCAAGAACTATAGACCAATATCGTTATTACCAATAGTTTCCAAAGTCCTAGAACGGGTAGTCCACACGAGACTCTGTAAGTTCCTCTCCGGAAATTCCTTGTTCCCCGCAAACCAGTTCGCATATCGCCCACTTCACTCCACAGAAGATGCCCTGACATTGGCTGTAGACAGATACTTGGAGGCAGCGGATCAGCAGCGCCATACAGGTCTTGTACTTGTCGATATGAGCAAGGCCTTCGATAAGGTCAAACACCAAATTTTGGTTACAGATCTATTTCAGCTTGGTATTACCTCAACGGCTCTCAGTTGGTTCATGAGCTACCTAACTGACCGCCGTCAGCGAGTCGTCCTGAGCAATGGCCAGTCGTCCGCCCTCTCTCCCTGTGAGTGTGGTGTTCCTCAGGGAAGTGTGCTGGGTCCTCTTTTGTTCTCCATCTACACAATGGAAATAGAACAGATCACAGCTCCAGCCCACTCACAGCTGTTTGCTGATGATATCCTGCTAGACGCCATCAGTCAATCCGTCGAATTCTTGAATTTAAACCTCTCCCGTTCAGTCTCCAACCTGGCCAACTTTCTGGAAGAAAGAGGCTTAATACTAAATCCCTCCAAAACCCACGTTCTAGCCCTTCATGCGTCTCGCAGGCAGCCCTTGTTACTTAACATAGAATGCAATGGAAATCCCCTAGCTCAGACCACAAATGCTCGATATCTAGGTCTACATCTCGACACCCAGCTTCGGTGGGAGACTCAAGTTGCAACTATTACACGGAAGACCTCCCAGAAACTGACGGCGCTGCGAGCCATTCGCTCCTGCTTAACTAAGCAACAAGCCCTGCTATTTTACAGATCGTTAATACTACCGGACATGTTGTATGGATCTAATGCCTTCTTCTCGGTTCTCTCTGCGCACCAACGGCATCAGCTTTCGGTCCTCGACAAGCGATGTATCCGCTGCGTTGCCAACCAGCCATTCCCCTCCCACACAGATCCCATCTACACCCGCGTCTAGGCCTCATCCCCATCATCCAAAACGCCCATTGTAAACTCCGCCTCCTCATGCTTCGTATCCACACCGCCAGAATTAGTAATCTCCTGTCCAAGCGGCTACGTCGCCAGACTGAAGGCGTCACTCGGATCAACGATCCAAATGCGTATGTTGTCCCTGCCACCAGGCGAGTCTCTGGTGACTGTCGGCCGCTCGTTTCTGCTGTTAAATTATGGAACGCCCTGCCCCAAGAGTTCAAGTCCCTCGCCTGCCATAGATCATTCAAGAGACTTTTAAAGGTTTATTTTTATGGTTAGCCAGCATCTAGGCTTGGACTTGGAGTCGTGACTCAACTGTGCTTTCTTCTTCTTTATTTTTTTTCCCTTCCTCTTTTTTCTTTTTGAGTATTTGCAGTCTGTGTTTTCTGTGTTTTTCTCTCTTTCGTGGAGGCTTGCTTGTTGTATCCTTGGCTCTCGGCCGTTACTTTATCGCCATCATAATATAGGGCACCATTGCCCGTTTGGTCTGCGATACAAAATAAAATTTCAACAACAACAACAACATCATGTTAGGCTATTTCCTACAATATCAGTTTATTGTTTCCATTCGCTTCCATGTAATAAGGCGACACCGCCCGTTTGGTTCTGCGAATTCAAATAAAAATGTACCTACCTACTACATCAGGTCAGGTTGGTCAATTGTCGGGGAAACAGTTCGATAAGCTGTCCGTTGATGGGAAACCAGGCTAAAAGCTGTTGGCATCAAAGAACGGGTCCGCAACTTCTAATATCCACGACCACTTGGAGACGCATAAGACGACGGAACTGTGTTGGCCGCGAAGCAGCTGAAACTACAGCCGAGCTTGTCTACATGTATCATGTCGCAGAAGACAACTTCGTATACTGCACTTCAATAGAAGATTCGAAAATTCGTTTGTTTGCCTTTGAAACAGAAGGATTCTTTTCTCATAAAGAACATTCGTCCCAACACTAGTTATCATAATCATTATAATTTAGAACCTTCCAAGTAATATAGTTGGAAGGCTGCTGGAATGCGCACCCAAGACGTGCCAGCAGCTAGAGCTGACAGCCAGTAACTGGTTAGCTGGTGGTGTTAGTGAACATTATAGCGTAACTTGTAGCTCCTTGGTCCTTTTCTTTACTATCAAGCAAAGCTTGCATATGCCATGTACATATGCACCTTTTGTGCTCTTTGTAGCGCCCGATCAGGCTGGTCTGGCCAGGGCCGCCGTGTCCCCATTTCTGCTTGAAAAGTCACGAACTCAAAAGGTGGGGAAGTCAGAGTCAGAAGGTCCACTTGCTTGGCCCAGACAGATCCTGCTTTCGGCAAACTATCGAAGCCGCGTAGACGTCCACCGAGCCGAGCTGTGGTCTACAAAAAAGTGCGTATCTACAGAAGAGTTCACGGGGTTATGGACTCTTGACCTGAGCTCCTTTGGCCTTGCGAACTGGGTCGTATCAAGAGTAGATGTTTATCTACTCTTGGTCGTATGCATCACGTGTTCTCGTACTGGTAGTCTCGTACCGGTAAATGCAGGTCGGGTGCAGCTCTGGAGGCTGCCTGGCGTGTGTAGGCTGCATGGAAGATCGTTTTGCTCCGGCTCGGCACATTGGATCCTGGAAATCGTATGAGCCCATGCACATGACCCACGCGACTCCCTCAAGCAAGCGCGCGGCCTTCGAAAATTTGAAGAGATGGCCCGCTCATCGACGTGCGCCCAGCACGTAGTGCACTTTTTTGCGTGTGTTCCTTGAGAGCATGAAGTCGGCCGCCAGTTTGGTGAGGCGAGTAGATCTACGGCCAGTGTAGTTTGGATTGGTGCATACCTTCAGCGGTCCAGTCAGTTTCTCCTGCGAAAAGACCCCGTCCCCGACGACCTGCAGGAGTTGTCGAAGTTTTCACTGGTAAGAATACTGAGCTGTTTCCGTTCGTTCGCGTTCCGGTTTGCCAGAGCCGGGCACTCGGTGCTTGGAGCTAGCTGGCATGTTGGCGAAAATGCCCTCCTACTGTACGAGCACGTAGTCGTGTCTGCTGGTACTGGCAAGCCGCAGTTTACAATGTAGACTGGCTTACAGTGAAGCTTTAGTACAGTATATTACATACCTCGAGGGGACTGTACATCCGAGGTCCGATATAACTGTTATAGCATAGTGCATGGTCCTCCAAAACAGTACTTATCTCTTTGTATCATCCCATACTGTATAACACGTCAATTTTTCGGTGTAATTATTTTAATTAATTACGTTAGAAAAACCAGGCACCTAAATTTAAATTGCACCTAAATGGTACTGGAGTATGCACTGTAGGCCAAGTGCAGAGAATGCTAGTCACCTAATTCTACATTACACCTGAAACCTGGCAGCTCCCTACTATCGAAAATTCACAACTAAAATTACATGTTATGCAGTACCGTAAAAGCCTGTGTATAGGCCCCGGGCGTATAGAATAGCAGCCTCTATTTCCTGGGCGTATACAAGGGCAAGGGCGGTATTTTGGAACCGGGTGCAGGGCGCGAAATAATGGTCGGACATCGGACAATTTCCGACCGTTTACGGTCAGTTTCCGGATGTTTTGTACATATCCGGACAAAGTGTCCGCGCACCTTTTTGCAAAGTACAAAAAAGAAAAGGCACTTCAATCCTTTGTCTCATAGCCATTAGTGATGTTGTCTGGCAAGAGAAAGCCAAGCACCGCTGATGCGGGTGCTCCTCTTGGAAAGAAGCCCAGAGGAGTCAAGACGACCACTTGTGACAAGTGGGTCGCCGAGTATGATAGGGAGCTTTCAACTTCTGTTTGGCTGAGCTATGAGCGCAGTCCCTCAGATCGTAGCGTTGTCGAAAATTTGAAGTGTAAGATGTGTTCCCGTTTTGTTGATAAAATTCGCAGGAGCAAGAATTTTTCTGATTCCTTCGTTGTTGGCTCAAGGAACCTGAAAACGTCAGCCTTCAAAGATCATGCTGCTTCTGAAATGCATCGTCGTGATAACATTTCGATGGTATTAATTCTACACTGAACATTGTGTGATTTGATGTGAAAGTTGCATGTCCGGACATGTCCGGCCATTTTTGCAACTGGCAGGACATTGTGTCAGAGAATATTCTAATCCTTAGCGCATGCCCTGGGGTGTATACTTGGAATACAAATGTTGACATTCTCCCCTGGCTCAATACGGACTCGAAACTGTATCCATTTCATTTTTAAACTGAGCATGCACACTATAATTACAGTATCCCCACTTCAATGAAGCAGTGACAGTGTTCTGGTTGGGAAAAGCAATCCTGAAACACATCCATCAACATAGCAGTAAGTACTGGGTGCCGGTACCTGTGTATATACTGGTATTGACAGCACGCCTGGCCGTATACCGTAAAGTACCATTCATCCCCCCCCCCCCCTCCCACGCCATGTCGCTTCCCAGCTGGGTTTTCGGCAGGGGGCGGGAATTAGATCAAGGCTGTCAAGTGCAGTACGACGTACAAGAACGTGGACATTCTGACGGTGCTGGATTGTGCATAGTTTTCATCCTGCGCTGGCACGTATTGCGTACAGCAGTGTATGCGTCGGTTCAACATCGTATTTCGTTGTACACGCCGAAGTCGCTTCACAGGCAGAACATCGACAGGGGGCGGCAATTAGGCCGGGGGCGGATCAACGGTACTTTACGGTACATGGGCATGGGCGCTATTTTGGAATAAAAGTGTTGACTTTCCCTTACTGGGCTTGTACACTGAGGGTGGGCGTAATTTCGAGTGGGCGTATATAGGGGCTTTTACGGTAGTATGTTATATGGAGGGTAGTATGTTATATGGAGGGTAGTATGTTATATGGAGGGTAGTATGTTATATGGAGGGTAGTATGTTATATGGAGGGTAGTATGTTATATGGAGGGTAGTATGTTATATGGAGGGTAGTATGTTATATGGAGGGTAGTATGTTATATGGAGGGTAGTATGTTATATGGAGGGTAGTATGTTATATGGAGGGTAGTATGTTATATGGAGGGTAGTATGTTATATGGAGGGTAGTATGTTATATGGAGGGTAGTATGTTATATGGAGGGTAGTATGTTATATGGAGGGTAGTATGTTATATGGAGGGTAGTATGTTATATGGAGGGTAGTATGTTATATGGAGGGTAGTATGTTATATGGAGGGTAGTATGTTATATGGAGGGTAGCCCGTACTAGTATAATGTATTCAAAGTCTCACTGTAGTGCACTGTGAAAGAAGTCGACAAAACGACCGCAAAAGTCAGTAAATAAGTACCTGCCGTAAACGAGAGAGCTTGGAAGCTCAGGGCCCGACGCTATGCTTTTTTGCCTAGCTAGCTCATCATGCATGTTCTTAGAACTGATGGAAAATTAATGTTTTCTTCCATTGATTGGCTACATCAAACTTTCTCTTTGCATTCGAGGGTAATGCGACACCGTCTACCACCTTGATGACCTAGGCAAAAAAGAATAGGGTTGTTATACTTTTTTTGATTTCTCCTATTTTATTTTCAAGACAACCTGGGATTTGAACCTGCACTATCGCCCTGCATGCATTCCCCTGATACACTTCGCATGCATACTCATTCTTCCAACTTTCTTTACGTTATGATCTTGCATTTGAAAGCCCTATTATTTTGAATATTGTGGCCAGCCGTCTTTGATGGTACGGTACGGCACGGTACTGGACAGATACGGGATAGTGCCAGGCATGCCGATGGCACAAACAAACAAACACGGAATTAAAGCTGTGTGCACCCTGGCTAGCGCCAGACGTTACTGAAGTAACTTTTTTAGCATAGCTACGGGAATAAATACCCCCTTCATCTCTTTGGATATGTCTGTTCAGTGAAGTCAAGTTCAGCCCGATTAACATACTGCCAGAAATAAGTACGGTATGGTTCGCACCTACAGCTCGTAGTATGTACATCTACATGGAAAGTGACTTCTCCACTAAACACAAGTCAGGTACGAAAGTTAGTTCAGGCCCCGCAGTCAGTGCCCGCTAGAAAGTTAGTCCTGGTGTGGCCACTAAATTCCAAAGTATTGTAAAGTTCGTACTTTGAAGTACTTACTCATTTGTGGACTTTTTTGGTAGTATGCTTCTTGATAATCTTGGCTGCTATGCTGTTGAAATCTGAAGAAAATGTTGAACGGTCTCTGCTCGGATGACAGCTACACCATAGCTCAGCAGTCAGAGCATTGCTGGCCTCAAGTGAAGGTCCCTATAATTGTTTTTGTAGTTTGAGTCCTGGCGGCGACAGTAAATTTTTTCTTCAGATCCCGTTTGCATCTTTCCCTCACACCAGTGGCTATAAAGATTTAGTGTATGTTCTCAGAAACTGTCGAAAGTGCTGTCACTTGTTTGTATAATACCATTCCTATTACGAGAATGTAGACTCCTCGCATGAGCAAGAGTACATTACACACACAATCGTATGTTAAGTACTCTAAGTCTCTTGGCATGAGCTGCGTGGGTCGATAATGACAGACATGCTAGTGTGTGTGTCTGTGTGTGCATGCGCGCACGTGTTTGTGTGTGTATGTGTGTGTGTGTGTGTGTGCGTGTGCGTGTGTGTGTGTGTGTGTGTGTGCGTGCGTGTGTGTGTGTGTGCACTGTGCGTCTGCGCACATGTGTGGCTGTATACACGTGCATGTGAACGTGTGAACCTATTTTTTGCACCAGGATGGCACTGGCGGCGAAGTTCCGGTAATCGGTGCAGCCACAATGGCCTCTCTCCGTAAGTAGCTCACGCTAGTGCTACTGTGTGGTGAAATCCTGTTGCGTGGGTTCATGCCCTGCACCAGTGCGTGGCCTGGTGTCAGCAGCTGCACAGCACATGCCGGCGTGACTGACCCGGTTGGATTTCATTGAGCATAGCAAGATAATGCGTTGGTCATCTTTCACAAGAGAGGAGAGCTATCTCAGGTCATTATCACAACCTCTACAGTACACAGTGACACACGCTACAGCTTTCCCCCGGATATAAGTAGCACCTTTTTTTCTGCGCAGAACTTCAAGGGCAAAGTAGCGAGTCGCGACTTGCGGTCGAGCGTGACATTTGTCCTATGGGAACATATTGAAACAACATGTCTTAAACCTGATAATGGCGGTACGACCTGTGATCGACCTGTGATCGACCTATGATGGACCTATGATGGACCTGTGATCGACCTATGATCGAGCACACCGTATAACCAGTGAAATACAGTATGTGGCCATTGCTGTCTGGTGATTTGCCTAGTGCGCATAAAACTCCAGAGACTGCAAGTCAACAAATATTCGGCGCATAACGGTATTAACAAGAGCACATAACCCCCCAGAGTGTGCAACGCCTGATCCAGCTCTGCATCGGGTCTTGGTCGAGCGTAATCGGATCGTTGCACCATAATATCGTACATATCTGAGGGGAACCCGGGGAGTCACGGGTATTCTCGGATCAAAAATAACGGTGCCCTGCCTCGAGACTGGCCTTCCGCTGGTGTGAAGTGTATGCATGGCATCAGAAGATCCGATTACGCTCGACCAAGACCCTATGCAGAGCTGGATCAGGCGTTGCACACTCTGGGGGGTTATGTACTCTTGGTATTAATTTTCAGCTATTTTGCCCGAAAATGTGTTGTGGCTGAAAATTTGTTTTACAAAGTTCAGTGTGGCAGTGCAGACAGAAAGCAGCAGTCCAGATTTACAATATCCAAGGAACCCCAATACTGATGACTGTTTTCCTAATATCTCTGCTGGGATGACGACTACACCATAGCTCAGTGGTTAGAGCATCGCTAGCTGCAGGCGAGGGTCCCTGGTTCGAGTCCTGGTGGTGACAGTCAATTTTTTCTTCAGACTTTTCCCGTTTGTCTCTTTCCCTCAAACTAGTGAAGATTTTATGACTTGGGGCTCCCTGCGCGCTAGAGTGTACGTGAAGTGTGTGGGTACAGTGAGGGCTGCATCCCACCCGCCTGTGTGGATTCAAAGGAAGCGTGAGTTACGAAGTCTGAAGAAAATGTTTAACAGTCTCGGCTGGGATGACGCCTACACCATAGCTCAGTGGTTAGAGCATCGCTAGCTGCAGGCGAGGGTCCCTAGTTCGAGTCCTGGTGATGACAGTCAATTTTTTCTTCAGAATTTCTTTCCCTCAAACTAGTGAAGATTTTATGACTTGGGGCTCCCGCGTGCTAGAGTGTACGTGAAGTGTGTGGGTATAGTGAGGGCTGCGTCCCACCCGCCTGTGTGGATTCACAGAAAGTGTGAGTTACGAAGTCTGAAGAAAATGTTGAACAGTTTCTGCTGGGATGACGACTACACCATAGCTCAGTGGTTAGAGCATCGCTAGCTGCAGGCGAGGGTCCCTGGTTCGAGTCCTGGTGGTGACAGTCAATTTTTTCTTCAGACTTTTCCCGTTTGTCTCTTTCCCTCAAACTAGTGAAGTTTTCCTAATAAGACCAGTTTTATGACGCCCCATGCTACTGAAGTATTAACTTTGATCATTGGTTTTGTAGAGCGCCATTCTCTAGGAGATATCTACATCTGCTTTGTTTCAATGTCCAGCCTAAGCGAACGTGTTGATCAAGCATAACTGCTTGGTTGACGCTGCCGCGTGAATGCGTATAATGAGGAAGTCCTTATCCAAACCTGCATTTCCGTACACGACAGGCACATAGTAGCAGCGAGTGAGTGGCGGAGGGCACTGAACCTCTGTGAGAAGACGCAGTCATACCTACTGCGGAATGGGAACACAAACTTTGGATCGTAAAAAAGGAGAGTGAATTCATGTCTCTGTCCCAAACCAAGGGAGCCCCCGGCGGGCGCTTACACCCTTTACTTTTGTTTGTACTGCAAAGATAGTCATTATTCATTTTTCTTCCATTTTCTTCCCATTCTATTGACAATTTGTGCTTCAGATATTTTCTGCGTCCAATTGATGGCCCTGCTTGCAGTGTCTGCTATGGCCAATGCCTCCGGTAAGTGTACTGTGGTTCGGTTAGGTGCGTCCGGCAGTTGTTGTCGGGGGAAATCGGGGGAAATCTGGCACCCGGACAGATGGAAACTACACGGGAAACCTTAGGACTCAAACATGGAAACCGCTTTTTCAATAGCCGCATCTAACAAATAGGCGAATACACTATTATAGGTTACGTATGCTTTGGTGGGGTGAAGCAGTGAGTTTGCACAGGCAAACACGTACAGGATGAATCATGATGATTTCAATACAGCAAACAGGTACGTTGAATATGCTGTCCAATTTCAACCGTTTTCCAGGACCGATTTCAATTAGTATGAATCACCCATACAGCAGCTGTCTGAATTCTTGAACCTCATACGGTGCGTTTGCGTCTAAAAAGAATTCCCTGTGCACACACCCCTGAACCGTGTGCACATCCCTTGTACCCTATGCACCCCCCCCCCCCCCCTACTTGCCAACCCAGCCAAAGCAAATCCCTTAGTCACACACCCAGTTTCCCTTAATTTTC